>NW_015166020.1:0-25343 GCF_001447785.1 Gekko japonicus
TCTCCTTGCCAACCTAAATTTTCACCATATCTTTCCAAAAAATCTCTGACTTTAAATATTGAGTCAATTTTGTGTCTTCTTCCATTGTAATTAAATAAGATACCTTCTGGGAATAACCACCTATATGTATTTTTGTTTGTTTGTAACAAATTAGTTAATACCATATAGTTCTGCCTTTCCCCCCTAACTCTCCAAGGAACGTCTTTTAGTATCTTTATCTCTTTATCTTGCATCTTCACTTTTTTGTTGTTTGATGTTCTAAAATTTTATCTCTCATGTGCCTTCTGTTAAAATTGATGTGTACCTCCCTGGGTATTTTATTTCTTCTTGCGTAAAATGATTTTTTTCCTGTAAATTGCATCTATTTCTTGTTCCAGTTCCTCAGGTGTCCCTATGTTCAATTGTTCTGTTAGGCTTTGCACTATGTCTTCTTTCAAACTTATATCTATTGTTTCAGATATATTTTGGCACCTTAAAACTAGGGATGCCTTTTCCGCTTCCAAAGTTATTAATGACTCCTCCATTTTGTCTGCTTTTTGCTTTAATTCTTGTACCTCCTGATCTACTTCATGTAGTCTGTCCTCTGTATTATTGTGGGCTAGTGCAATTTTCATTATCTCTTGTTTATTTTCAATTATCTGTTTCTTTATATCCTCAGTTTCTGATGTAATTTGTTGTGCAATATCCTCTATTTTTGTTTGTATCGGCCCCATTTCTTTTTAAATAATTTCTCCCATTTTAATTTGGATGGGTTCTACTTCTTTCCTAATTAATTCAGGTAATGTTGTTTCTACTGTTGTTTTGATGGTCTGAGCCATACATTCCTGGATAAGTGCTTTTAAGTCTCTAATTGACATTTGAAGTGTATTCATAGTGTTCAGTTTGAGTTGTTTTTGAGAACTTGCCTGACCTGGAGATGTTAGTGATGCTTTCCTGGAACCTGCACCACCAGTCACCATTTAAATGTCCTGCCAACATTGTTTAATTACTAAATGGTTGATTTTGTATCTTTACATAAGAGACACCAATGTTGGATCAGGCCAAAGGCCCATCCAGTCCAACACTCTGTCACACAATGGCCAAAAATACCAGGTGCCATCAGGAGGTCCACCAGTGGGGCCAGGACATTAGAAGCCCTCCCACTGTTGACCCCCCCATCACCAAGAAGACAGAGCATCACTTGCCCCAGAGTCCCTATCTATACCTTGTGGCTAATAGCCACTGATGGACCTCTGCTCCATATGCTTATTTAATTCCCTTTTGAAGCCGTCCATCTTTCTTAGCTGTGGCGTTGACTCTTCTTCCTTTGCAGAATTATCTCTAATTTAACTAAATTACTAAGTTTCTAGACCAGTAAATAACTTGTTTTGCTTATTTTAGCTATTATTATACTTAATCTATATTTCACAGTTTCTCTCTATGTTCATTTCACAAGAGTCCTCTTCTATAACTCTATATTTTTTCTCTCCACTCCACTTCTGTTTTCCCACTCTTTTCAGTTCTTCTCATCTTTTCCCCCTCTCCTCCTCTGTTTTGTTCCGTCGCCCCTTCTTCCTCCTCGGTCGCACAATCATGCCTGCGCTCTTGTCGGTCGCTCGGTCACTCCCTCTCTCTGTGTGTCCTCGCGTTGCCGTGACTCTGTGTTTCTTTTCTTTTCTGGTCTATTTTCTGGCAACTCCGTGCAGCATCATCTGCAAGGTAAGTCACCAAAAGAGAAGAGAAAAAGCTGTAATATTGCCAGTTCCTGGTTTTTTAAAGCAGTTTCCCTCTTTCTATTTCACTACCCTCTTAAGTCTTTCTTCTAATTTTGTTTACTCATCCCACTTATGGCCATTTTAAAGGGGAAGCCTTCCCCTCTTTACTTTCGCTTCGTACTTCTTAGGGTATTTTCTCTATTAGTGGCCCTATAGATTAATATTCTAGCCCTTCAAAAGATAAGTTTTTAATCAACATTTAGCTTCATTGGTACTTTTCCTTCCTTATTCAGTAGTTTGAAGACTCCGTTGGTCCTAGGGGGTTGTCTTGCACTCTAGTCAAGCTTCCCTTGTCAGTTTTCCGCGTTAACTCAGCCCCAAATGATCCAGAAAGTTGCCATTCTTCCTTGGAGTTTGTAGACAAGAGTTCTGCTCTTGGTCTCTCCCTCTGAGAGAGTACCTCTAAGGATGATGAAAGCTCCTAGAAAACTGTGGGAATGTAGCAGATGCAGAGCCGAAGCTACCTGCGACTGCTCTCGGCGGACCCGGAACTGGATCTCAAGAAATGTAATTTTTCAAGTGCACCTGGCATGTTAAGTATGGGGTTCAGACACCTGGAAATATGCCTTTTATATTGTCTCTATGTAATGTGTCAGTGTTTTCAGCAAGCTATCCACCATAACCCCAGGATCCTTACAGGGTGAGTCTGTCATTGCTAGCTCAGATTCCAGTAGCGTCAATGTGAAATTGAGATTTCCCCCCCCTCCATAATATTCATCCCTTTATATTTATATTGTATTTCATCTGTATTTGATTTCCCCCAAAAAGAGAGATTCTGGTGCTACATGCAAGTCATAAACCATCCTTATATAAAACTGACTAATGCTGTGAAGCAAAAGTATCTTGAAGGGTTAAGTGATGTAGCAGTATGTTACCCTTCTCTGTAAGGCAGCTGTTCCAACTCCAGTCTCTTCGGGGGCGGCCCTTCTTCAAAGGGGTGATGATGTGGAATTTCACCCCATCGTCTATATAAGTCGTAAGCTTTTACCCCGAGAACAAGCCTATTCCACCATAGAAAAGGAAGGCTTAGCCTTGGTGTGGGCTCTCTCAAAGTTGAAGCCATATCTTAATGGGATTAAGTTTGTAGTGGAAACTGATCATAATCCGTTGTCATTCATTCATAGGATGAAAGGTAATAATGCCCGGATATTAAGATGGGCCTTAACCTTGCAAGATCTTGAATTTCAGGTGATCCACATCCCTGGGAGTCAGAATGTCCTGGCTGATAGCCTGTCTCGACGGGGAGGAGAATGAAAGTGTCAAGCTGAATGTATAGTATTAACATGATGTGTGCTACCACTGTGGTATTGGGGGTTCCTTTTGTTTATGAAGAATAGAATAGCTTCGATCATGGTTTAATCCATGACTCTCAGCTTTTCAGGGGGCATGTGAAGTAAAAGTATCTTGAAGGGTTAAGTGATGTAGCAGTATGTTACCCTTCTCTGTAAGGCAGCTGTTCCAACTTTGTTATTGCTAATATGCTAATTCCAAGGACAGGCAAGGCTACCAATTAATGTTATTAGGAAAATTGTTTTGACCACAAGTGAAGGCTGCTGGTAGTTGAAAGACAGAGTATATTTTAACAGCTTAGAGGGGAGGAAAAACTAGTCAGGAGATTCTGGCGAACTCCTACTTGCGGCTCGTCTGTACAGGCTAGAACGTGAAGCCTTGCCCCTCGTTGGATTTTCAGTCTACCTTCCTGAAAACTACGTTATAGAATACAGGTAGTTGAGGTTTTTGTTTTGTTTGTGTACTTTCTGTAATGTTTGTTGCTGGATTTTGTGTAAACCTTATTTGATTGTTTTAAATAAATTAATTCTTTTAAAACTTATTTTGGCTTATGTGTGCTCAGCTCCTGTTAACCCACGAAAAAGCTTAACTATCTTGACATATACTCTTCTTATTTGTTTTGTTTGGAAGCATTTTATTTGGTTTAAATACAACCTGTGATCTAGTTATTCTAGTTGTTTCATGATATGACTACACCATTACTAGTGAGAGCATACAATCTAGCCTTAATGTCCAATCTAAATGTTTTGCTTCTGAAATTTCCTAATGGAGAAGCATTTTAAATTTTGATAATTCTAAGAATTCAAGATTAGCTTACAAACTTATTTATAACTCTTATTGACCATGATTTGTTCACTAGCTGATTACCCTCACTACCTGAAATCAAGGACAAAACTAAAGAAATAAGTACTCGAACAAGAGCAGCAGATCTTAGGAGAGATGGCATACTACATCACCACATTAAAAAAAAATGCAAAGAACAATCCTATGCACTTCTACTCAGAATTCTACTCAGATCTATTCAGGGGGCTTACTTCTAGGAAAGTGTTCTTAGGATTACACTGTGAGCCTTCTTGTTCACGCTCACAAATCTCATCTCCTCTTCATCCAAAGGAGAATCTGCTTGTCCTTACTTTTCTGCTTTTATTGGTGTGATGGACGGTCTTCCCTCTGTGGCAGCTATGTTCCTTACAAACATGTTAATTTGCTGTTCAGTCCCTGTCTATGAGTTTGAACCTTACCTTCCATTCCAGTGTATTTGAAAAAGTGTGCCTGCACACGAAAGCTCATACCTTGAATAAAACTTCGTTGGTCTTAAAGGTGCCCCTGGACTCTAAATTTGTTCTACTGATTCAGACCAACATGGCTGACCACCTGGATCTACCTTACAAAGGCCCCAGTCACATGGAGCATTAGGCACGCTAGAGAGACGGAAGATAGGCGGATTTTCCGGGCGCGATCTCACCGCCACATCTGGGAAGCGTAGAACTCCTGTGGCTCAACTGAGGCTTCCCGCGGAAGATGCGCAGCAAAAAACTAGTACCTCGGAGGTACTAGTTTCCGGAAACCAAGGGTGTAAGGGCGGGTGTCTGATCATGTTTCCGGTGGCATCCGGCGCCCGCCCATGCCCCATTGCGAAAAGGGTTTTCCTTCCCGAAGTCTCCAGGGATGCGCACAAGCACCCAACGGGGCATGCACATACTTCAGGATAAAAAAAAACACACAACCCCGTTTGCCGTGCCGCACCGCTTCTTTGGCGCGTCGTGTGATCGGCACCTTCCCCCTAACCACGGGACCTCGCCAGGACCGCGAGGGGACGCCTGATCGCGCAGTCGCGTGTTATTTCGCTGCGGGGCAAACAGCCATGACTCCCCCCCATGATATCCGGCCCATGTGACCGGGGCCAATCATGGTTTGACTTCCAACGTGGGTCACGTTTACTGTGACAAAAAGTGTCACTAGGGAAACATACTTTCTCAGGGAAAGCAGGTTGATGGAAACAGTGCAATGACCTTTACAACTTTGGAAGATTAAGCAAGGGTTTTTATCATGAGGCTTTCACTGGCATGCAATGAATGTTTGGGCTTTAAACCTGATCCCAAATGACTGTTTGTTCTGTCACAGAATGAAAGAAGGTCTGGTCAGGATTATCTGTCTGACAGTAAACTCTCAGGCGCTGTAACTCTTGGAGGTACACATGCAGTGTTAAGCTTTTCAGAGGTATCATTCTGAATTAAGCCAATTTTTAAAAAACTGTTGCTTTACCTGGAGAAACCAATGCCATCTTTTTGTGTGTGTGGAAGGCTTTGTTGTAGTTCATTGTGCTAAAGATCCAGCAGTTTGCTTTTGACATTGAGAAGATAGAAAGTTGACAGTGTTTCAATGGGCGAAAAACTGCTGAGCAAAATCATGGAAAACTTTTATTTTAAAAGAATGGTCCCTTCAAGTATTTATCTAATAGCAAAATGCCTTGTACTGAGACCCCTTTGGTTACAAAGAGGACCCACATGTGTACAGGCAATATGTGTTATATCTTAGACTATATATACATGGTTTTATTTTTTTTAACTATTTAAGGCACATCTGATTTAACTGCTTAGGCCTGAATTTAGTATTTATTTACCGTCTTATTAGTGATAAAATATCCTTTTAATATTTATTTTTAAAGGATGTTGCACAGGCAACATTTATTCTGATTACGAGGCCACACATCCCCCACAAGAATGTATGGTACGTAATTACATCCTGGAGAATGGTAAACTCTTGGATCAATGGTGCAGTCATCACTGGAACAATCTAATTTTTAAAAAATGAGATAAGTACACATCCATATCAAATCCCCCCCTGCCACAGAAGCTTGCTGGGACCAGTTGCAGTCTGTCAGCCATACCTTATAGGGGTTGGCTCCAGACTAAATTTTAAATCAGCAGAATTGAACTTTTCTGCCTCCCCCTCTCCCACTGCAGTCCAGTTCGGTGTAGTGGTTAGGTTGGATAGCCAGTTTGGTGTAGTGGTTAGGAGTGTGGACTCTAATCTGGGAGAACTGGGTTTGGTTCCCCACTCCTCCACATGCAGCTGCTGGTGTGACTTTGGGTCAGTCACAGTTCTCTCAGAGCTGTTCTCTTACAAGCAGTTCTCGAAAGAGCTCTCTCAGCCCCACCTGCCTCACAGGGTGTCTGTTGTGGGGAGGTGAAGGGAAGGAGATAGTAAGCCACTCTGAGGCTTATTTGGGTAATGAAAGGCGGGGTATGAGTCCAATGTCTTCTCTTCTTCCACTGATCTCTCCAAAATGCTGTTCCTAGAGGATAGGAAAGATGAAGTGTTCTGCAGCAGGAAGAGGGAATCAATCGGTGGAAACTGCAAATTTAGTCTGGATCCAATGCACGGTTGTTGTCAGGGTAAAATGGAGGAGGGGAGAGTGACGTATGCTGCCCTGAGTCCTTTGGAGGAAGGGCTTGATAGCAATGTAGTAAAAAAATGGTCACAATGGGTCCTTGGCTCATTTAATCTATGTTTTGATCTTGACATCACCTCTTCTCTGGAGGCACCTTCATACTTGGCTTGGCGTGGGTCCAACACAATGTTTTATTTACAACAGTTAAGGTTGATTTCTTTAAGGATCGACTGATTTGATCTCCTTGCAGTCCAAGGGACTCTCAAGAATCTTCTCCAGCACCATAATTCAAAAGAATCTATTCTTCAGCGCTCAGCCTTCCTTATAGTCCAACTCTCGTAGTCATACATTACTACTGGGAATACCATTGCTTTGACCATATGGACTTTTGTTGGCAGGGTGATGTCTCTGCTTTTTATTATGCTGTCTAGTGTTGCCATTGCTTTCCTCCCAAGGAGCCGGCACCTTTTAATTTTATGGCTGCAGTCACCGCCTGCAGTGATTTTGGATCCCAGGAATGTGAAGTCTGTCACTGCTTCCACGACTTCCCCTTCTATTTGTCAGGGAGCGATGGTGCCGGATGCCATGATCTTAGTTTTTTTGATGTTGAGTTTCAAGCCAATTTTTATGCTCTCCTCTTTCATCCTTAGCAAGAGGCTCTTCAGGTCCTCTTCACTTTCTGCCATTAGAGTGGTATTGTCTGCATATCTGAGGTTGTTGATCATTTCCCCAGCAATCTTAATTCCGGCTTGTGATTCATCCAGGCCGGCATTTCGTATGATGCATATAAATTTAATAAGCAAGGTGACAATATACATTCTTGTCGTACTCCTTTTCTGATGCTAAACCAATCAGTTGTTCCATATCTGGTTCTAACTATCGCTTCTTGAACCTTTTACAGGTTTCTCAAGAGACATGTGAGGTGGCCTGGTACTCCCATCACTTTAAGGACTTGCCATAATTTGTTGTGATCCACACAATCAAAGGCTTTAGCATAGTCAGTGAAGCAGAAGTAGATGTTTTTCTGGTATTCTCTTGCTTTCTCCATAATCCAGCGAATGTTGGCAACTTGAGCTCTAGTTCCTCTACGTCTTTGAAACCCAGTTTGTACTTCTGGCAGTTCTCTATCCACGTACTGCTGAAGCCTAGCTAGTAGGATCTTTAGCATGACCTTGCTAGTGTGTGAAATGAGTGCAATTGTGCAATAGTTTGAACATTCCTTGGCATTGCCCTTCTTTGTTTTTTTTGTTTTTTTTGGGCATTGCCCTTCTTTGTGATTGGAATGTAAACTGACATTTTCCAATCCTTTGGCCACTGTTGCATTTTTCAAATTTGCTGGCAAATTGAGTGCAGCACTTTAACAGCATCATCTTTTAAGACTTTGAATAGCTCAGCTGGGATGCCATCACCTCCACTAGCTTTGTTGTTAGTAATGATTTCTAAGGCCCATTTGACTTCGTATTCCAGGATGTCTGGCTCGAGGTCAGTGATTACACTGTCGTGGTTGTCAAGGACATTGAGGTCCTTCTTCTATAGTTCTTCTGTGTATTCTTGCCATCTTTTCCTAATCTCTTCTGCTTCTGTTAGGTCCCTACCATTTTTGTCCTTTATCATGGCTAGCTTTGCATGGAACGTTCCCTTGTTTTCCCCAATTTTCTTGAAAAGATCTCTAGTCATTCCCATTCTATTGTTTCCCTCTATTACTTTGCATTGTTCATTCAGGAAAGCCTCCTTATCTCTCCTTGTTGTTCTCTGCATTAAGTTTATTATAAAAATTGCAATCCCTTTTTTCTTCTCATTTGCAGGGGCAGCATAAACTTTCCCGGCTTTTTATTCTTAAGAGCATGCTCATGTAGTTTCTTTATTGGGTCTCTTGTAAGCAAATAATATTTGCTATTTGCTTTTGTAGTAAGTTAAAGCTTTTAGATTTAGATTGTTTAGAGGAGGAATTTAAGCCATTGATGTTTATTGACATAGTGAAATATTTGTATTTCTGTCTCTTGAATCTTCAAAGGAGAAATTCTTTGTTTACTCAAAAATGAGGTCTCTTGTTTTGCACATGAGCTTCTCCAGGATATCACATGGAAGCTTATTCCTACATGCAAATCTGGAATTGATTCTGTATATTTGATCAATGTGCATAAGATCTTCTTGAATCTCAAAATGGTCTTGTAATAACTTACAGAAATCTTCTTCAAAATCCACTTTGCCAAAATCCTCTGAAAATGATTAGAATTTAAGATTGGAACCTCTGTTTTGGACCTCTAATGTTTCAATCTTTTGGTTGGCTTTTCCCAATAAATGCTCCTGAACTTCTTGGTGTTGTTCCAGCTCCTTGTATTGTCTCTGGATATGAACACTCTTTTCAGTGTTTTCTTGAATCTTTTTATGGATCTGTGTCAATCCTGTAGTTATTTCTTGTCTCAATGATAAAAGTTCCTTTTTGATATTGGTCAAAAGTATTCTCTTGGTTTTGTTTTACTTGTGTAATTTGTTGTTGAATCCCTTCTTCTATTTGAGTCATTTTACGATACATTCGATCCTCTGATTGTTGCATCTGAGAAGAAATAGTTTCTGCAATGTCCTTCAGTTGTATGGCCAGATTATCTTATAGTTGTTCCACCCATTCTGGCATTTTGGAATCTGGTTCTTCTTCCAATTTCTTTTTCACCTTTTCCTTAATCGCATTGACATTTTCTGTCTATACTGTAGAGAACTTTCATTCACATGTTAGCTCAGACTATTCATTTAATTACAATCACCACAGTAAAAACAATTAGAATTAAACTTTGAATTCTATTCATAATGTAGAATTTAATGTCAGGATAGAACTAATTATCAGAATTCAACAACAGAAAACAACCGGGGATTAATATTTCAAATACTCAATTGCAAAAAATGTATGTATCAAATACTCTAATATTATACTTTATGCTTAAAAATACAGAAATATTAAAGATGATCAGAATGGCTAATCTGGAATAATAATAGGGTTAAAAAGATGTGAAAAATAAATTAGTTTGTTAATAGGATTTAGTGTTTGTTATTTACTTTCTTGTTCATAAATGTTTCACATAAAAATAATAAAAGTTAGTTGTTTGTTAATATTATTAAAGAGGTTGAGTTCTTATGTTGAATCCTCTTCATCAGTCTTCACTTAACTTCTCCAGAAAGCTTAACTTCACTTGGCATCAGTCCAAAATTTTTTAAAAAAACAAAAAACTGGGCTGTGTTATTTTCACTGTATTTTTAAGATCTACTGAAGATAATTATAATTTCCACTGGATGGCAGCAAAAACCACTACATAAATTAAGAAACTAGTTTGGTCTTGTTTAGGCTGAATATGAACTCAAGGAAATTTGTCTGTAGTTTTCTCCTCCCACAATTCCCCAGACAGAATATAAATTGCAGCAAAGACAATATAAAATTAAGGTAGGCTGTAATTCACCATAAGACAATGAATTAAAAATGCTTTCAACAGCACAGTTCATGCCACAGTCTTAGATGTGACAGAGCGAAATGCTAACTTCTTTCTTCAAGGTAAAAAGATAAGCCTAGATTACAAAGGCAGAATAATGAGTGGAGTAGAAGTAATAAATTCTAGATTGTAAAAGTCTTCTGATTAGAAATTTCTCATTAGTTTGAAGTGCAGTCTTATAAACTTGATTTATGTTTTTTTTATAGTCCTAGTGAAAACGAAAGCAAACCAGATAACTGTTGGTCTACATACAGTTTTTTAGACAGAGTATCCTCATATATATATATATGTATATATACAAATTGCCCAAAAGACCAAAAGAAAAAGATTAAAAAAAGAATTGGGGGGGAGGAAGGGAGAAAAAGGCAAAGTAATTGCAGGCCCTTCTAAGCAGCATGAGTGACTACCTTTAACTCATGTTTCCAGTTGAAAATCCAACCCGTTCAGTTCAGCCCTGATACAGATCACTTTGTGAACAGCCTCAGACAAGGGGTGAGCAGAGCTTATCTCTCACCAGCACTTCCGGACTCTCCTAGGGAGTTAGGGTCTTGGGAGTTAAGGTCTTGGAGCCTAACAAGAAGACTCCATTAACAAAGGGGCCATCTTGCCGGAAGTCCAAGTTCTATTTTTTCTAACCATGACAACTTTAGTTTCAACCAATTCTTTAAGGTATTAGTTATCGATTTACTAGGCATCCTATAGTTATAGTCAAACAAGTCATCTAAATTTAAAGGGATATTTATACCTAAGTGTCTCCATGACTGCACAACCCATTTAAATGTAAATTATTCTGAAATAGCCCTTTTTTCATTCGGCAACATATGCATAGGAAAGAGCTGTGTCTTAGAATAGTTTATTGTGAAACCTGATATTAAACTGAAGCTACATATCCTGTTCACCAAATGTTCCATTGAATTAATAGATTAGCTGAAGTAGATAACCACATTGTCTGCAAACTCAATTTGTGCATTGTTGAATTAATAGTGATTCCTTTAATATTTGGGCTCTGTCCAATTGCATGTGCCAGGGGTTCTAGCAAGATAGCAAATAAAATTGGTGATGGGGGAGTGCCCCTAGTTAAAATAATCCATCAGATCTGTAATTATTAATACTTATCTGAGCAGAGGATGATTGATATATTGTTTCTATGGATCTTAAAAGTTAAAAAGTGTGTGCTTTAATGGTTCCTGTCCTTTCAGATCATGGATGGATTCAACAGCCTGGGATTGATGCACTGCATTGGTGCCATGGACGTGACATTGCTCCCTAACAGTTAAAAAGATAAAGGTAAAGGTTTCCCTTGCTCGAAAGCCAGTCGAATCCGACTCTGGGGTTGCGGTGCTCATCTCCGTTTCAAAGCCGAAGACCCAGCGCTGTCCGAAGACATTTCCGTGGTCATGTGGCCGGCATGACTAAACACCAAGGCGCACGGAACGCTGTTACCTTCCCACCGAAGTGGTACCTATTTATCTACTTGCAATTTCTTGCTTTCGAACTGCTAGGTTGGCAGGAGCTGGAACTAGAGACGGGAGCTCACTCCGTCATGCGGCACACTCGGGTCTTGAACTGCTGAACTACCGACCTTCCACAGCCTGCAGTTATTCTGAGTAAATGATGGACACTTTCATGGGCATGAAACCACTAGTTGCTATCGTTTGCAACTTGAGGCAAAAAGGGTATCAGTGGCCGCGGTCACACGGAGCATTAGGCACGCAAGAGGGACGGAAGAGAAGTGGAGTTTCCGGGCGCGATCTCACTGCAACATCTGGGGAGCGTAGAGCTCCCGTGGCTGATCCGTGGCTACCGTCGGAAGAAGCGCAGTAAAAAACTAGTACCTCCGAGGTACTAGTTTCCGGGAACTGCGCACAAGGGCAGGCGCCTGATAGAGAGCAGGCCGCGTGTCCCAGGGGAGGGAAGGAGGGCAGGCGGGCAGGCGGGATGCTGGTGGGGAGGGGGAATCCGGCGGGTTACTCCCCCCTCCCCTCCTTGTGAGTGGCCCATGGACCCTGCCCAGAGTGGGCTGTGCACGGCCCTCTCAGAGGGGGTGGCTCCTTCCGTCCCCTTCCCATCGGCTCTTGCTGGAGGTGCGGATGCTCGTGTGATCGGCACCTCCACCTAATCCACGGGACCTCGCCGGAACCTCGCCGGGACGTCTGATCCCGCTGCCGCGATGTATGTTGCCCCGGGGGAAATAGCCACGCTCCCTCCCCGCAGTTTCCTGCCCGTGTGACCGCAGCCAGTGTTTCACTGATCAATCTCAAGCCATCAGTGACCAAAAACACTGTACCCATGTTCTTTTGTATAGCCTCCCGAAGGGCCTGCCTTTCCAGCCTCCCTGCCTTCAAAAACTGTTCAAACCTTCTATTGTCTTCAGACATAATTTCGTCATGTCACCTTCGTTCTTCCTCAAGAATCAACTTGTGCCACCTGTTTGCATCCCCCCCCCCTCCAATTGAAGCAGCATGGGCAGTGCAATGGATGGAAAGACAGACCAGGGCCTTTTCTGCCGTCTGTCATTAAATTTCTCATGTGGCCCAAGATGCAGTCTTGGCCTTCTGCTTCCAGCACTTGGCCTGTTGAACAGAGAGAAAAACAAATGTTAGGTGACAGCGGAACCATGTGCTGCTTACAAGGTAGGAAATCCACACATGTTAATGTTGCTCTGTACTCCTCTAGTGAAAATTCTTGGGTGTCATGGTTAAACTGCCCATCTCTACAGAGCAAAAGGCTGCTGCTGACACTTTCCTGTGCATACAATTAACAGTTTAAACTGATTGGTGGCTCCTTTTTTTACTAATACCAGCAAGGAGAACATGTGGTTGTTCAAGTGAATGTTGACAGGTGTGAATCTTACCAGCATTGTATTCATTTAGGGAAGGTTCTTCCATGTGAATGTGTGCCCTGGTTGATGGTTGCTCCATGCTGGCCTCACTTCCTGCTGCAATTGAAATATGAAAAAGTCTGGGATTTTAAGAGGTACAGCATGTCCTTCACAGCTGCTTTGGGCCCCACACTGGGGGACACTGGGAGCCCCAACTGCCCATCAGCCAGCTATCCCTACGACTGCCCTGAAGGCCCTAACAGAATCCGTATTGCCTGAGACTCAGGCAGGGCAGAGTCAGCAATAAGCTGTAGGGCTGGAGGCTCTACACTGCTGTGCAGCTGATCCTCTGTGCTGCTGAAGACTCACACAGGGGAAAGGAAATCAGAAGTAGGAAATCAGATGATGACACTTCCTCACCCCCCATACCGCCTGAGACTCAGGCAATGCAGAGGGATCATTTGACCACCCCACAGCTAATTAGGCTTCCCAAATCCCCCCGGGGGGTGGGGAAACCCCCACCCCAGAGGCCCATTCCCCGCCGCCGGCGGATCGGGCCCCGGGGGGAACCCCACCCTGACATGCGCGTCACCCGGAAGTGATGCGACCACGCCGGGAACCCTGGGGGCGGGGCCACGGTCATCCGAGGGAAAACTTTATGGTTTTCCCTTGGATGGTCGTGCCCCGCCCCCAGCGTGCCCAGCGTCCTAACATCACTTCTGGGTGACGTGCGCGCGCACACCAGTTGCCGGGAGTCCCCCGCTGCAGCGATTTTTCAACTTGGCAACCCTACAGCTAATACTCTATGCTGCCTGAGACTCGGGCAGGGGGGAGTGGCATCAGTGGGAAGACAGGGGGGACTTGATTGAATTACAGCTGACCCCCCCAAGTAACCATGGGCCCCCCAGCCTCAAGTTTTGCCCCTGGCCTCAAACTTATCAAGACCTCTTCTATTTCAAAAAGTGGGAGAATATCTGGAAACTGTTTGCCAAGGCTATGGGAGTCTGACAGAAATTAATTTACTGAAGTTCCTGAATGATTCAAGATGAAGAGATATCATCCAATGGTGAAATATTCTGCCACCACTCTCTCAATTACATTACCCAGAAACGAAAGATTTGAGACTAGGCAGTAATTGTTCAGATCCATAGAATCTAGGTTTGGTCTTTTCAAGAGTAGAACAACCACTGCCTCCTTCAGCACCTCTGGAAAGATCCCCAAACCCAGGGAAAGATTGGCAATATCTTCCAAGGGACCTTGTAACCTCTCGCCACTGGCTTTCACTAGCCATGAGGGGCATGGGTCTAAGAGGCAGGTGGTCAGCCTAACAGCACCCAGAATCCTGTCATCAGGTAGGTAGAGAGGGCTGAAGGTGTCAAAGACTGGGTCCAAAGATGTTCTAGGGGCCTCCAGTTCATGTACTGCATCAACATTGGCTGGGAGGTCATAGCAGAGCGACAAGACTTTATCTGCAAAAAAGCTTGCAAATGTCTCACCGCTTAAAGTCAAATTTCTATTATTTTGGGTCCTCTCTGAGAGGGATATAAGAAACCTAATTATCCTAAATAATTGGGCCAGGCAAGAGCTAGCAGATGTGATGGAGGCCACATACAATTCTTTTTTAGCTGCCTTCACTGCCATCTCATAGGATTTAATAAGCATCTTATAAGATGCTCTTGTAGCTTTGTCATGGATTTACCACCAAATTTGCTCCAGTCATCTCAATTACCATTTTATCCCCCTAAATTCCATAGTATACCAGGGGGAACTTTTCTGCCAGGGATGAAAAGGATGTTGGGGGGTGATTTCGTAGATGGCTTCAGAGAGCCGGAAATTCCAGTCCTGTATCAGCTCATTTAAGGAATCGCCAGAGGGCATTGGTTCCTGTAGAGCATTCTGGAATCCAATTAGATCCATTAGTCTCCATGGGTGAGCATAAATTTGCTCACTGCCTAGACGGGGGGGGGGGGGGGGGTAGGGACACCCAGCCAGACCTTCAGGGTGCAGTGATCTAACCATCGCACCAACATCTTGGCTATCAGATCCATATCAACCCCCGCACCAAAGACCAAATCCAGTGTGTGCCCTGCTTGATGCATGGGCCCTGATACAATCTGGGTGAGCCCCAGCACTGTCATGGATTACACTAGAATCACAGCCTGCTGTGAGGAGGCAACATCAGCATGGATGTTGAAGTCCCTGAGGATAACAAGCCTCAGGAACTACAAAGCCCAGTTAGTTGCCGCCTCAAGAAGGCTCGGAAGGCCATCCACTGGTGTGTTAGGTGGACAGTACACCTAGCAGTTCGAAAGCAAGAAATTGCAAGTAGATAAATAGGTACCACTTCGGTGGGAAGGGAACAGCGTTCCGTGTGCCTTGCTGTTTAGTCATGCCGGCCACATGACCACGGAAACGTCTTCAGACAACGCTGGCTCTTCGGCTTTGAAACGGAGATGAGCACCGCAACCCTAGAGTCGGATTCGACTGGCTTTCGAGCAAGGAAACCTTTACCTTTACCTTTACACCAGAAAGACAGCCAAACTCACCTCAGGGTCCCAAACATGGCCTATGCAGTCAATGCCGGTGATTTTGGGAATGGGGGGCACCCTAAAAGAAAAACTCTCTCAGATGAGTATCACCAACTCACCACCCCACCTCACTGTTCAAGACTGATGAAGGACCAAGAAACCTGGAGGGGATAGCTCTGTTAAGGTAATTGTTTTGCCTTCCGTTGTCCAGGTCTCGGTCACACATGCCAGGTCCACTTCTTGCACTGCAATAGTTTCGCAGCATAAAGGTCTTATTATTAATGGACCTTCTGTTGCACAGCAGCAGTTTTTTTAAAAATAAAGATTTTATTGTTTTTCCATTACTACAACAATCTACTACAGGAGTAGAGGAATGGAACACTAATAGACTACAATTCTACTGGGAAATGGGGGAGTGGAGCTAACAGGTGACATGATCTGGATTACATAATTATTGAACTATATCACCTACTAATATAAAGATAATATTACCAATAAAAATTTAAGAATGAAAATTTGCTTTAGATATAATTTTAACAAAAACTGCATAGACATCTATCTTAGTTTCAGAGTTTTTTCTTCTTGCGTTTCTTCCTTGTCCGAGGTTTTGGAGCGGCTTCTCCTTTTTCAGATTCCCAAGTCTCTGAAGATTTAGAACTAGAGCTTGTTGAATCCTGTGAGTAGGATTCTTCGTCTTCTTCCTCCTCCACAGAAAGTTTCATCTTCTTTTCTTTTTTATTTTGAGTTGGTTTTGAAAATTGAGCTATGAACTTATTTGCTTTTGGAACAGAGTCAATCTTGAATTTTTTGTCCTCATATTTGAAACTCAGCCCTTCAGGGAATATCCATCTGTAGCGTATTCCTTTTTTTGTAGAAAGAGTTCCTTGTAAAGTCTCCTTTTCTTCCTCACTTCAAAGGGAATATCTTTCAGAATTTTTGCAGCAGTGTTGAAGGGGTATGTGGGTTCCTAGCTCTTGCACCCATATCTCAAGATGGGACAAAGGTTGGAAGGAGACTGAGCATGACCATATCTCCATTTTCTTCCATTCCAATACCTTCTCCCACCGCCATACCTCCCTCTGCCTGCCCCCTATCACCGGGATCCCCAGCGTGACATTGGCACTCTTGGTGAATATCCCATTCATGTGTGCAAATGAAAAAGTAAGTGAAGGTTTTGTGGGTAAAAGGTGTGTATGAATGACACTATGTACACACAATTTAAGATGTCTGTTGCATGTGTCTGAAAGGGTGAATATGTGTGTAGGTTTTGCAGACAGATTGTTTGTGGTCTCACTAGGCTGGTTTGTACCATGTGCATTGTCTTTCTGGTGATGTTGCTGTAGGACTCCAGACTTAGGGGTGGACTCCATGATATAGAGAGGCATAGGCAAATGTACAAGTGTGCAGTATATCCAAAGAACATAGATACATAAAATAAAGGATATAGATACATAAAATATTATAGCTGTTTGTTACCCCAGTGTACTGTAAACTGAACTTTAATATATGAAAAAGGTTTTAATGTAATACTGAATGCAAGTTCTAGGGTATCTCTAAGACCTGGGTCAAGAATTCCCAGTTGCTTCCCTTTACTGAAACAGCAAGGCATGTCTGGCTATTTGTTCATCTGTCTTTAACAGATATGGTTGGTCTAACAACTATGAATTTATTTAATTGAGGTCAAGATCCCTTTTCCTCTGAAATAAAAAGATCAAAAAGAAGATGCCCCCAAAGAGCAATTTAAATATCTTTTTGCTGAAGGGAAATTGATGATACTTTTAAAATGTTACATTCTCAATTAACTCTGATTATCATGCTCACAGGCTCCCCTAAACCATCTACCATTACTTATCTGAAGTGCCTTTATTTTATTTTGCTCATTTGAATTTTATTACAGTTTTACAAAGCATAGGGAGAATTCCATTACCACTAACATCAGTAAATAATGCACGAAATACATCTTTATAGGTTGGGATATGAACTCAAGGATCGCGTATTTGCTAAAATGAGATTGATATTCCAGTTGTAGGAAAGTTTGTGCAGATTAAATTTTATTTTGCAAATAGAACAAAAATGTTAACTGGAGAAGAAATAGAACAAATAGAACAAAAATGTTGTAATTGTCAGGACACTGAGCTTAAAGAATCCGCATTGATACGAGGATATTGAAGAATCCCACACCACTACATCACTTCAGTTATAGTAACTAGCAGTTGCTTTTTTGCATACTTACACAGAATTAGAATTATGGGGCATATATGGGGGTTGCTGAGAGGGAGTGCAAAATTTCAGACCCACAGCCAGGGAGCTGGACATGGTGCTGCTAGGAGATAGTAGCAACATACCTGTTTTAATTCAGCAGCTCTTGTCATGTGTCTTCTGATTGTGAAGGAGGCCCAGAGGGAATCATTATCTAGCAGTTCTTGGCAGCTTTCAGCTTATGGGAGGGGAGGAACCACCTGTTGTATTTCACTAACACAGAGATTAGCTGTTTATACTGCTGAAACTCAGCAAGATGATAGGAGCAAAGCTCCCTCTCATCACAAGCAGCGGTGCATATGAAACATAAGACTATAACATTTTAATGTCTTCTTCTATCTTTACATCTTTTCAGAGCCAACAGCATTTCTATTTTGTCTTTGTAAGTACAGATCTGCGTCTGAACTGCTTTCATATAAGACTTTGCAGAAGCACCACTGATCCTATCTAGGCTGCTGTGCTGGTCATAGGATAGCTTAGGTCTTAGATATATTTGATATGATATGATAGCTTAGGTCTTAGATATATTTGAACAAGATCACCTTGTTTAACTCTTAGGGTCAAACTACACATTATGTTACGACTCTATGATCAGATCTTTTCATATATAATTGTAAAAAGCATCCAGAGAGATTGGGCTGGGGAGGTAACCCTTATCATGACCTATCCCCAACCCTATCAATTGTTTCTGAAAGAATCCCTTAGGTTGATTCAGGGTGTTTCACTTGACCAACCACACCAGCTGTTTGTAATTTCTAGAAGTCTCAGATGCATGGTGAAGCTACAGTCTTTGGACTACCTGATCATTGCAGGAGCAGAACATAAATTAACTAGGACAGTTTTCGCTATGTTTGTATGATCTCCAGGCAGATTATAATACTGAATGTAACACACACTAAATGTAATACATGTTTATTTAACTAGTAAAAGTGATTAGAGTGATGCCCTTCAGAGCTTAATGTCACAAAGTACTTGCCACTTTGGGGTCAGGAAGCAATCCTGGATGTTTTTTGTCATCTTCTGGGCGTGGAACAGCAGTCACTACAGGTGTGGAGGGGGAGGTATTTGTGAACTTCCTGCATTGTGCAGGGGGTTGGACTAGATGACCCTGGATGTCCCTTCCAACTCTTCTATGATTCTATGATTACCATGGCCCCACCTACTTTCTGAAAATCTTGATAGGTGCTAAGGGACCATGAGCCACATGAGCACCACATTGGAGAACCCTGTAATAATGTAACTAACAGTTCAACTATACATTTACGGTCATTTGCAAAATGGAACAACAAACCTTTACCCTCTGAATAGGGAGTGGTCTCCTTCCTGTAGGCCCAGCTAGCTCTCGATAGCCTGACCTTGTTATCCCAAATGCTATGTGTTGCTCCAAAAGTAGGCTTGTCTCCTATTTGAGTCAGCGGAATTAGCGAGGAGACAGAGGCTTGCGAGAGGGGAGTGAGATGGCACTACCAGTGTTTATGGGGGTCTTTCCCTTTGAGAACTCTCAAATAACCAGTCCAAGGTAAAATAGAGATGCATTTTATTAATAGAAAATGAGAAGGCTAACACACAAGAAGCACACAAGAAATAGCACACGTACAAGACCAATTTAGAAATAAAGGGAGTAGCAGGAATAAAGGAGGTTATTGGGGGAATTACAGCTACCTGTCCTGAAGAGCAGAATTCTGTGGAGAGAAGACTGTGAAATGGACCAGCACTTCATGAGGAGGACCCAAGTAGTATGGAGGTGTGTTGTCACTAGGTGCCAAGACGACACACAGCAGTGGAGCTGTGTCTGTCTAGATACTTTGTTGTAAGCTGGCCTGAACCCTACCTGTAGGGAAGGGCAGCCTAGCAAATCAAATTTAATAAATAAAATAAAAATAAAAAGTGGGACCTGAGGGCATGCTACTGTGACTGCTCCATGAAACAAAAAATTGATGAGATTATCTAAAAGGTAAAACAATGAGTTTGGGAATGCTGAATGGGGTTCCCGGGTATTGACAAAGAAGGACAGGAGATTTTCAAGGGAGGAGTTTTGGCTGTAAGTAAGGTTTGGGACTCTGGTTGCTTCCTCTGGTGAAGAGTGCTAGTTAAACACTCAAAAAGAAACAATGCTGCTTGGTGACCCTCCTGTTGTGTTAGGTGGGAAAGGTGGGAGCCCGCATAGCGGGGAGGGCGGGGTATAAATTGAATAAAATAAATAAAATAAAATTATGAGGGAAATGTGGATAGGAAAAGGGGAGGGGAGGTTGATAGGATTAACTTTGCATGATGTTACCTCTGGGGTGAGGCAGATCTATTGGCATGACATCAGTTCTGGGTTTTCCTCTGGAGATGATGTCCTGCCATCACTGACACCTGCCTCCCATTCCCTCCCACACTGGTTGCCATGCCAAGCCAGTCCAAGCCTGGCAACCCTACACAGTAGTGAGGAAAAGCCACCACAGGGCAGATTGTTGCTGCTTTAATAGAACAGGGGTTACAACAGTAATCTGATACTATGGCAGTGGACAGAAAGAACCTGCAGCATCAAGCCCTCGGGAGTTCTAGGCAGTGGAAGAATAATCCCACTGTGATCTATGTCATTATTAGGGTTGTCAGGTCCCCCGGGGGGGGGGTTGCCCACTTGACAGGCCCCTTACCCACTGGCCCAGATTGGGCCGCCAGGGGGAACCCCACCCCCAAAGTGCTGGGATCGCAGCAACATGCCTGGCATGGTGATGTCACCCAGAGGTGACATCATCGCACTGGGCACGTTGTGGGGCAGATGCTCTATCATTCGAGGGAAAACTCTATGGTTTTCCCTTGAATTATAGTGGTCCCGCCCCAACGTGCCTGATGCGATGACGTCACTTCCGGGTGATGTTGTCACGGTGCGCATGCTTCATGTACATGCTAAAGAAGTCCCAGATACAGGCTGCAACTCCCACGCCGAAGCATCTGGCAACCCTAGTCACTATGTCATTGTCTTTTCCCTAATACTGAACAATAGATATCACAGCTGGCCATTTTGTTATCTTAACTCTACCTATGGAATAATCTTTCTCTGCCTGTATGAAGTAAAATTCCGCCATAACGCACTGGTATCAAGGAGAACTTACAGCGAGGCAGCCCATAACATCAGCTTGTCAGTAGCTACATAGACAAGAGAGTGGTTCTATCAGTACACGGACATTTCTAAGGAATAAGCAGCTGTGTAAATATAAAGAATGTATATGCATTTGCTAAGCCTCAGGATCCCAAAGGATAAAGACATTGTTTAATAATGTTTTCAGTTATCCATCAGCTCCATCCATGGTCAATAAAGAAAAGAGTTTCTACTTCAGTTGTTAGTAGTGGGTTGGACCCTTCTTTGAACCCAGCTAAAATTTGTAATTCCTCCATCATCTATCATAGACAGCAGCAGTGACACCTCAGCTAACCCTGGTTATAGTACTTTGGAGAAGAAGGCAATGGTAAACCTGATCATGTCATGCTTGAAAACCCTATGATGAGACAATCCAAAATGAAAAAAGATATAGTGCTGGAAGATAGGGGGGAAAAAATGCCAGACTTGCCAGAAAGGGTACATTCAGTATTTGTGCATAGACATTTTACTACTATTTTTTTTACATGGATAGTTTATTGGAGTCGTGCTTTGTTCTTCATTTTCTTCATGATAGTGATTACACCCCTTTCAGATTTTTTTCCTCTCTATTTGTTAATCATTCGTTTTACAGCCAAACTAGATATTACTTTTTATATGAGTTCACCAAGGTAGCTTGGAGCCGTACTTCAACTGGAAGTCCTGGTTGCAGTTCTTTGGTATAAAAGTGCAGATGGGCCCAATTTTGATTGGGACTGCAGCACAAGGAGAAGAGGGACTCTTGCTTCCCCCCCACACAAATTGTTTTCAGCAACCAAAATGACCCAGAGGCTGTGTTTTTTGCCTGTCTGGAGGCTGCAGGTGTGCATGTGCAACCTCCCAACAGACCAAATAAACACCTACCTCTGCAGCACCCAGGTTGTTTCAGCTGCCAAAAATGGTTGGGGAGAGAAGGCTGTAGTATGGCTGCAAGTTTTGGGGCAAAACCTAAGTAAAATGTCAAAGCTAGTTTGGCCCTTAGTTTCAGTGCAAGTGTAAACTTGAAATTGTGTCATTTAAACATTACAATCCTGGGATTGAGTGAACCAAAGTGAACTGGATTAGGACATTTTAACTCAGAAAAGTATGTAATGTTTAACTTGGGAAATGACAAACAAAGAAGAAATGGAGTTGCTCCAATAGAAACACCAGACTAACATGCATCCACTCTTCCTCCTTTGGGAATCAACAGCCACATGAGCAGAAGAGAACAGTTTCAATGGAGATGAGGGTGAAGGAATCCTTGAAGGGTAGCTACTGGGCAGCAGCAGTAGTGGAAAGTGACACTAATGGAGGACAAACAAAGGGAGAAATTGATCACACACCTAAGTAAGATGTGCTGATAATCATAGGTGAGTGGATTGCAAAGTGGGAAACAAAGTAGAACCAAATCTTGTGGAAAATTTTGACTAGAGGCACAAAATGAAGTATGAGAGCAGCTCACAAAATTCTTTGAAGACAACAGGTTTTTCATTGTTAACATATTCCAGACAACCAAACAGAAGACTGTAATATGAGCAATGTTATCAAGGAAGACTGCACAATGACTATTTATAATATTAGTAATATTATCAAGGAAGACTGCACAATAACTATTCCTGTAGCCAAAATAAATGAAAAGCCTTGATGGATGACTGATGAAACTCTCAAAATTGCTTAACATAGATGTGAAGTAAAAGTAAAAGGTGACAATGGAATCAGAAGTCTAAATGCAGCATTACAGTGACTGGCACATAAGAGACCAAGAGAACTTTTATAATTTCCCCCATAGTTGAAATAAAGAGACTCACACAGGTGTGCTGGTATAAATAAATGGCAGCTTTATTAAATTTTAACTTTCAATGATGAACTGTAACTTGGCAAGGGCCAACTAAAACACAAGTATAGGCAAAGGGATACACCTCAGTCCCTTTCCTGGACAGAACTGGGCAAGCCACGAAGCCCGTGGTGCAAGCCAATGATCACATGGGTGTCGCCAGGTAGTAGGACATGTCAATAACCCCCTGAAAGGAAGCCAGCTTCCTCAAGCCGCAGAACTTGAGGAAGGCTGAATCCAGGGGGCTTATTGCAGGCCGTTTGCATTCCCCTCCAAGGCTCCTGCCAATGGATGGTTCCTGATAAACACATCCACCCCCAATCAAGGGGGGGGATCTGTCTGTTGGTGCTCACCACCCTACCAAATCAGCCAGATGCCTGCCAGGAAACCTAATTAATGGCACCAACCCCAAGCCAATTACCCAACCGCATCATACAGCGTGAGGTAAGCAAAAACACCCCCTTTCCATGCCAATCTGAAAGAGAACGAAAAATTTCTACCTGGCCTCAAAAGTGGTGACCAGCAAAAGCCCACATTGTAGAAGGGTGTGGCTGATTGAAATGAGAAGACTGCCCATTAGAAGGGTGGGTAGAGCAACTAAACAACAGGATCTGCCCCCTCAATACCTGTATGGGTGGGGATTGCCCAGCAAGTCTCTTCCGAGGCTCCTGCCAACAGATGGTTTCTGCTAAACACACCCATACACTCACCCCCCAATCAAGGGGGGAGTCTGTCTGTTGATACTCACCAAGTTATCAAATCAGCCAGATTTTTTTAAAAAATTTTTTAAAATGTTTATTAAGGTCAAGTATAAAGTCTCTTCCGAGGCTCCTGCCAACAGATGGTTTCTGCTAAACACACCCACCCCCCAATTAAGGGGGGAGTCTGTCTGTTGATGCTCACCAAGTTATCAAATCAGCCAGATTCCTGCCACAACATGTCAAGACTCTGCTTAGGCTCTTGTCCCCACATACTGGCTGACAATATTCCTGAGCCCTTGCCACATTTCATCAAGAAGAATCCTGTTCCCAAACTCAGACAGATGCACCCCATCATCCCTGTACAGATGAGGGACTTCCTTAGCTATCCCCAGGTGTGAGATATAAAATCCCAACCCACCCTGCATAGCCTTCTCGATCTCCCAGTTGGCCTTCCACCTGGCCCTTTCAATACCATGTGGGTCACAAGCCCATTTCCACATCCTCTGTGGAAGGATAGTGGACCACACCAGGTGCACTCCTGACCAGCATGCCGTGATATCATGCATGTTTGCTTGTGTTTGCAAGATCAGGGCTGGGTCCTTGACTATACCAAGGTCATTACTCCTAAGGTGAATGACCAGGATGTCAGGCGGAGGACCACTCCTCCCTGAGAACAACAAGGGCATCAGACCAGTCCAGCAGAGGCCATGCCTATCTTGCCACTCCACCATGGCACAGTTGCTGAGGACCAACTGTGAGCTGATCCCCATGCATTCTGCCTGGTGGGCTGTGTCAGACTCTTGCATGAACTCACTCTCAACAACACTCTTCCTCAATGATTTGTTTATTGAGATATGTAGTTGCGTCATGTAGAGACCATCTGTGTCAGAACTGACTGGGTTGGCACCAATTCTGGTATTATACAGGATTCAAACATCCCCCCCCCCATGACCCGTCCAATCAAGCCATTCACACATCCCACCGAAACTAGCGTGCGCCTTCCCCCACCCACATGTAAACCTAACAGTTCCATTATCCACAATGACCATCTAGCAGAGACCAGCATTCAAGGACATTTGTATTCTTCCTATTCAGGAGTCCCTTTAAGAAAACAGTTACACAGCGGCTAAGCAAAGCAGGTTCCCATGCATGCATCTCCACACTCACAACTGCCCCCCCCATATTGCCCCAATTACAGAATGGTTATGACGTGGTTACAGGTGATGCAGACAGAACGAAAGATCTCATGGCAAACGAGGCCCAAAAGACCACACTGTGGCCCATAATCAGGATCTATAACCTCCGCTCTGGAGCTGAAGAACCTAAAAACCAAATAACAACTAATTAAACAAGGAACTATAATGGTTTACAGGGAAACCAGAGGCCTGATGTAAGCCCGATAAGCAGAAGAACACCACCTCCCAACTCTCTGAATGGCTGTACCTGGCCGCCACCGTAGAAGCTGCCCCAATCCAAAAGGAGTGGGTACCAAACCTGATGCTGGACAAACCAAGCTTAACCAAAGCCCTGGATGTCACAGCCCAAAACTGGTATTTTGTTAGTGGAGACTTGCCATCATGGAAAAATAGGGGGCCATCCCTCTCGCCACGCTGACCAGTGTACTGTTGTAGCGCTTGTACAGCTCTGTAAATATTAGAAAGTTTCTATCTCAGCAATGTCAGTACCTTGACAAATCCATTTATGCATGTATTCCCTGCCTGTTTAATAAAATCTTTATTCTGTTTTGCCTCAAGTTAATTTGCCTCAAGTGCCATTTCTCAATGGTTTAAAGAAAATTGAACAGCGCCTGTTTTTTCAGTACAGTTTCTGTGCTGAGAAAAAACCTAAACTAAGGTTTGTGCACCCTAGGCAAGGCTGCCTCGTGGTGCCCCCTTTGGATGCCAACCTCCCGGTGGGGCCTGGAGACCTCCCAGCTTGCCGCCTGGGGGGGTGAGAGAGCGCCTGTGAGGTAGGTGGGGCTCAGAGAGCTCTCCAGAGAGAGCCCACAGGAGGAGGAGGGGCCGGCTGGCAGGAGTGCGCCGCCCCCCCCCCCGCCTGGCCGGTCGCCTCTGCGCACACTCCATACTCCCCCCGGCAGCCTGAAGAGGCGGAGAAGCGCCCGGCTGGCTGGCGGGCTGCAGCAGCGGAGGAGGCAGCGGCGGCGGGAGCAGGAGGGG
>NW_015166020.1:25702-27310 GCF_001447785.1 Gekko japonicus
CGAGTGTGCTCCCTACTCCCCCCTGCCCCCCAGCCTGAAGAGGCGGAGAAGCGCCCGACAGCCGGCGCGCCGCGGAGGAGGCGGCGGCAGCAGTAGCAGGAGGAGACCCCGCAGGAGGAGGAGAGAGGCGGTGATTGCCCAATTAGGGCGGCAGCGGTGGGGCTTTTGGGGGGGTGCAGTTTGGCACCCCTGAGGGCCGGTGCGCCCTAGGCAAGCGTCTAGTTCGCCTAGTGGGCGAGCCGGCCCTGATCTAAACATAGGGTGGGACAGTCAAGTCTTTTATGACAAAGAATATATACACACTACTGTAGGGCTACTTGGTTACTGAGGGAACTGAAGATTTGGTGGGAAAAATCTGCCAGACAGTTGGGGAGAATCACCCTCCGTTTATAGTTCATCATTGTTAATTTGCTGTACCCTTGTATGACTGATAAGACAAAGAAGACCATACAGAACTAGATGGACCAGTAATTCGAGAGATTCAAATGTACCCATTCTGGTGCTCTGGTGTCAAGAATGCATTTCGGAAATACCTCATTTCAGGCATTATGTTCATGGTGCTGTGAAAGTGCACACCACATGGGTGCACCACATGTTTCTCCAGTCCTAAAGGTAAAGGTTCCCTTGCTCGAAAGCCAGTCGAATCCGACTCTAGGGTTGCGGTGCTCATCTCCGTTTCAAAGCCGAAGAGCCAGCACTGTCCGAAGACGTTTCCGTGGTCATGTGGCCGGCATGACTAAACACCAAGGCGCACGGAACGCTGTTACCTTCCCACCAAAGTGGTACCTATTTATCTACTTGCAATTTCTTGCTTTCGAACTGCTAGGTTGGCAGGAGCTGGAACTAGAGACAGGAGCTCACTCCGTCTTGCGGCACCCGGGTCTTGAACTGCTGAACTACTGACCTTCCACAGCCTGCAGTTCAGCGTCTTAACCACTTGAGCCACCGCAGCTCCTGTACTGTCCTGATAACATGCAATTGCCATTTCTTCTGAACAGGGCAATGCATAGATTTTCTGCCTCAGTGCATGAGTACCAAAACCCTGGCTTAATCTGGGGTCTGGTACATGCATTTTGAATCCGGAATGTATGCAAGTTGCCCCTTTCTGGTGGGGTCATCACATCTAGTGTGTCAGTCCTGTATATTTGTTTACAGTGCCACAAACCTAACATCTGAAAAAGATTTCTCTCTTGGTAATATATTGATTGACAATCACACAGAAAGACACTCTGAATTTGGGGAGAAATGCCTTAACTCATGTAAGTGCAGAGGTCCAGAGATGGGGCATTATAGGGGCAAACAACTTACCCTGTGTGTGCTTGCCCCAACCATATCAACCTCTGACACTACCTGTACCCCAGTTTGCTTTTAACGCACTGACCATGACTTTGCAGCAATGCTATCTCTCCCACCTGCCCTTTAGTTCACGGGACTGGACAGTACTACAGGTGCTGGATCTAGCCTACAGAGAATATAGCCCTTAAAAACAAACCTCTGGGTTTTCATTTGCAATCAAAACAAACAACAAGAAAGATATTTCTGACTTTAATCGTCTCTCGGCATGACTGCTTCTTCCTACAGGAACATGCTGCCACTATTTAAAAATTA
>NW_015166020.1:28026-30891 GCF_001447785.1 Gekko japonicus
CAACACCTTATTTGCTTTATCTTGTGTCCCAACACAGAACTTAAAGTAACTTTTTTTGCTTCTATGTTGTTTTTTCTGAAACAAAGAAAATCCCCATCCCCCCTAATCAAAACTCCCCAAATATATGCAACATCCCCCCTTTTAAGAAAGAACAAGAACCTAATGAAAAAATGTTTAGCCCCTCCCTTGGAACTATTCACCCAGAACCTTAAACAAAACAAAACAAAACAAAACAGGAGAGCAATAAAGAAGGTGACAAGAAACCCAACTCCCTCCCCCCAACAGACCCCTGCATTTATATTCAACAGAAAGCAATTATTATATACCTGAGTCACATTAGTTATAATACACAAAACCAGGAATCTATTGAAGTTACAATTCGTTTAGCCAATAATTCAAGGTGATTTTTTAGTTGGTATCATGCTCCATTTTTGTGTTGTGGTAAATTTCCTTAGCTGTTTGTCTTCAGTTTTTTCTTCGTTTTCTCCTGGGTGTTTCAAGTTGAATGCCATCAAAAGTTTATTACTGGTAGTAAAATTATGAGCTTGTAGACATAGACCTTTGTGATTAGAAGTTTGCAGGAGAATCCCCATCTGTATTTTATATTGGCTCCAATCAGGATTTCAGCAATAGGTTTCAACTCTTTCCTTTTCATCAGGGCCTCTGTTGATAACATCTTAGAATACCAATATTGTTTTGTCTTGATATGGTAAGGAGCCTTGAAGGCAAGCTTCTTTTAGGATTTTTTGTTTAGCTCTGTAGTTCATAAATGCTGCAATAATATCTCTTGAACACTTAATATGAGGGGGAGGTGATGGTCCTTCTCTAAATGACTCCTTGATAACTGGTGCTGTGTCTTCTTCAAGACTGAGAGTATTAGCCAACCATATGGATAGGAATATGGTCAGTTCACAGTTCTCTTCGATTTTTTCATCAAAAATTCTAATACAGAAGTTATTTTGTTTTAGGTTATTTTCCAGAAGTATTATTTTCTCTCTCAAGTGCTCTTCATTAGATTGTAGCTGTTTAATCTCTTCTTGTTTAATCTCTTTGTTCAAAGAGCTCTTGATCTCTACTAAGTGGCTGAGGAGGAACTAGGGAGGTGCCCATGGCTTTTCAGCACAGAAGACCCATGGTCTGAGGGCTATGCTAGTGGGTAACTGTCAGGATCTGCTGGGGCCGAGTCTGAGTCCAGAGCTGTCTTACCCTACAGTGTTGCTTTTCATTGGACAAGTGTCCCATGATAGAGCCTCAGATCACGGCAAGAGGAGGGAGTTTCTTTTCACCCAGCTTCCACACTCTGCTCTGCCATTTACCTATTCCCACCTGCTGCTGGGGAATGTGTCTGGCTCTTCCTCCCCAGAATGCTTTTAAATGCTTCCCCAAGGTAGTGTTGACCCTGGTCTCAGTCAATCCTTTCTCCCCAACCCAGTCCTGGGGAGTGACATGCCCCTGGGCCAACGGATACTTCCCTTGGATTACTGAGCTCACTGGCCCTTCCTTCTAAACTTCTTTAAAGAGCTGGCTGTCCTGCCCAACCTCCACTAAGAAAGTCAGTATTGCCTGCTGTCCCTGCCCCCATCAGAGCTCCCCTGGGTCTCAGTGCCAGGATCACCCATGGTAGAAACTTGGAAGGGTTGGTATCTGCTGCTGAACATGCCGCTGACAGCTGACTGGGGTTCTTCAAACTGGCTGACTCCTGAGCAGACTCTGTCAAGGCTGCATTCTGTTCCTACCTAGCCGACAGCTTCCCCAGCTTTGGGGCTTGTTAGCACAGTGTGCCTTCAGTGGGGCTTGCAGTCCAATGGGGTAAGTCTGGGGGCAGAGGTGCTGACCCCAGACATTGATACAGAGTGGAAACTTCCCATCTGTTGATGGATGGGTGAAGTGGTGGATGCCTAGCCAAAAATTTACTGTTTTGGTGACAACTAATTGGGGGGAAGAGCAGGCAATGGAGGGGGGGGCTTCTCAAGTTCTGGGGTAATGGCTTTGGCTCTTACCAGCATGCTGCTGGTCCTTCCAGCTAGGAAAGTCTCCTTGGTCCCACAGCCTCCTTAGATTGTCAAAAAATGTTACCTTGAGTGCATTTGGGGGATCCCCCCATATGCCTCCAGGACATCAAAAAAAAAATGCCACCTTGACACAGTTAAATGTCAAGTGGCATTGCTCCACTGTGTGGTGGAAGCCCTAAACCCCCAAGGCTGACAGACCCCCTTCTGAAGAGGTATAGGTTTTCTCAGGGGGTGCCCACTGGAGTACCCTGTCCCACTTCCAGAAGGATGCCCAGCAGGGCTTCTACCTCACAGTCTCACCAGAAAATGCCCCAACAGCTAGTGGCCGTGCTGTTTGTTGGAGCACTGGATGCGGAATAGAACTTTTTAAAAAAATGCTCTTTTGCTGGAACTTTACAGGGCAACTGCAGAAAACAACCACAATTGGCTAGGTCAGAAGTAAACAATCTATTCAAACGTACAGTATAAACAATTCACTAATAAGAAAGATTTATTGAAATCTGAAGCACAATGTTTTCTCAGTTTAACCTTTCCCTTGTCCCAATTCCCACCCAACACTCTTCTGCTAATGATATTTGAGCATGGTACAAACAAAGCCGATCTGATAGTATAAACACAGCAAGAGTATTTATTGACGAACATAATCTCTCCTTATATATAATTGAATAGTGGGTGCCAAAGTTCTAATTCTAAAATGCACTCCCTTAGTGTATGGCTGATGGCACTGCTCCTCAGCATATATCACCACCAATCAGAAGGCAAAGCCCGGGTCCCGCCCACACCACAACTGCTGCGACAACCTGGTCTTTTGCATATGGAAGCTGATTGGACTTCACTCCATTCCACACCTCAA
>NW_015166020.1:32086-36459 GCF_001447785.1 Gekko japonicus
TTGCAGTCCAATGGGGTAAGTCTGGGGGCAGAGGTGCTGACCCCAGACATTGATACAGAGTGGAAACTTCCCATCTGTTGATGGATGGGTGAAGTGGTGGATGCCTAGCCAAAAATTTACTGTTTTGGTGACAACTAATTGGGGGGAAGAGCAGGCAATGGAGGGGGGGGCTTCTCAAGTTCTGGGGTAATGGCTTTGGCTCTTACCAGCATGCTGCTGGTCCTTCCAGCTAGGAAAGTCTCCTTGGTCCCACAGCCTCCTTAGATTGTCAAAAAATGTTACCTTGAGTGCATTTGGGGGATCCCCCCATATGCCTCCAGGACATCAAAAAAAAAATGCCACCTTGACACAGTTAAATGTCAAGTGGCATTGCTCCACTGTGTGGTGGAAGCCCTAACCCCCAAGGCTGACAGACCCCCTTCTGAAGAGGTATAGGTTTTCTCAGGGGGTGCTCACTGGAGTACCCTGTCCCACTTCCAGAAGGATGCCCAGCAGGGCTTCTACCTCACAGTCTCACCAGAAAATGCCCCAACAGCTAGTGGCCGTGCTGTTTGTTGGAGCACTGGATGCGGAATAGAACTTTTTAAAAAAATGCTCTTTTGCTGGAACTTTACAGGGCAACTGCAGAAAACAACCACAATTGGCTAGGTCAGAAGTAAACAATCTATTCAAACGTACAGTATAAACAATTCACTAATAAGAAAGATTTATTGAAATCTGAAGCACAATGTTTTCTCAGTTTAACCTTTCCCTTGTCCCAATTCCCACCCAACACTCTTCTGCTAATGATATTTGAGCATGGTACAAACAAAGCCGGTCTGATAGTATAAACACAGCAAGAGTATTTATTGACGAACATAATGGTACAATAAAACAACCCCTCCAAAGGATAAAGGTAACACTCCAGACCAAGAAGGGTAATGAAAAACCAGTAAAACCACCCTCCCCCCCCCTTCAAATGATGCCTGTCATTCCTTCTGGAAGCACATAAGGAAATCTGCCCCTGCATCTCTCAAAGGCTCACCTTCAGCTTTATGGCAGTTGACATCCTGCACACATTCCTCTTCTGCAGGGGGAAGTGGCAAGGTCTCTGGAGTGCAAAGTTCACCCAGAACAGTGTGGAGCATGACGCAAGCAGAAACTGTACTCATGACATTCTGCTCCGCAACCTCTAGCTGAGTATGGAAGCATCTCCAGCATGCCATCAACCATTTAAATGCATGTACACTCAACAAATTCCCTTGAACTGCACAGTATAGGGTCAAACGTTCTCTTTCATATGTCTTCATATTTTCCATACAGACTCATTGGCCATCATTGCTTTGGGTTTCCAGCACCAACTACCACCAGTACTGGAGCTTGGATCAAGGGTGTAGACTTTCCAATTTCCCGGGGGGGGGGGCCTGGGCCAGGGGCCTTGCTTTGCTGGGAGCAGGGGCGCACGGGGGAGGCTGAGCACCTTCCTGAAAATTTCGGCGGGGGCTAACGCCCCGCCGCCCCCACGAAGATTACGCCTATGGCTTGGATACCACCCGAAGTAACACTGGGGTTTTCCAGAACAAATATGCTGGCATCCATCACAAGGTATAGCCCCAGTAGTAAAAAATAAACTGTCAAGGAAAACTGGATCTCCAGTTCAATCCCTTGTCCTTGTATTAAAACCTTGGTTCAGGCTTCATATCAAAACTTAGACCTGAAACATGGGGTGAAGAGATCAAAGGGAATAATCTGGAGTTTGTCATGAGAAAGTTGATAAGTCCGATTTGGTGCCTTTGAATAACAGTGATAAGTAGTATTTGGTGATCCAGAAGGGTGGTGGCCCCAACACACATCTCACACTTTCTTTGATGCTTTGATTTACACTTTAGAGGGGAAGCATGTGCCATTAAGTTGTTTCTCTTCTGAGCTATTTGCTGTCTCAGTTTCATGTCAGAAGACTTCAAGGGACTACATTTTGTATTGGCTCAAGGGCCCCAGCATAGGCAAATTTTAGATTTTAAGAAGTTCAGCTTTCCTGTTGTTAGTTGTTAGTTGGAGCAAGCCAGCTTCAGCTCTCCTGGAGGCAATGGGCTAGCCTTATCACAGATTAGACATGGGCCTGGCACACAAAGAGACTTGGAAAGAAGCTTGACTTCACCCAAGAAGCTTAACCTATGGTAACAATAATGTAGCTAGAACTTATGGTGTAGTTTTCTTGTTTTCCTGCTCATTGCTCTGTTCTTTGAAATATTCCTGCACTCCTTAGTGAATAGATACTTTTAATATATCTGGTTGTTCCGTGTTTCAGATACATCAATCTTTTGTGCCTTAGACTTAAAGTGTCCACCTACTGGTTAATTATTAGTGGAAACTCATTCTGCAAGTGGCCAACCTTGCAGGACTGACATTGTGGTTTAATTCCAAAAAGATCAGGAGTCTGCCTGCTGGCTTCTGATCATAGGGATAGTCAAACAGGCTGTTGACAGGCTACCCAACTGATGTGTGTGGACTCACACTCCAGGGTTGTTTTATGATTTTGAATTCTGCCCACACATAACAAGGATCCCCTGGTTTGGGAATTCTCGACACAGACATAACATGATTTTGACTGTTCCATTCAACCTTTGAATCTATGAATCTGCTGACATGGCAACTGTTTGCTGAAGCAGCATGGAACAATATTTTTTAAAGGCTAGACTATTGGTCTCCTCAGAGTCCTTCTTACTTTCAGAAGCATTAAACAGTGGAAGCATTCAAAATGTAGCTTAGCTTTTCCAAGAGAGGGCCACAATATACCACAAAACCATTGAATTTAAGCATAGTACGACAAGGATGTATATTGTCACCTTGCTTATTTAATTTATATGCAGAGTACATCATACGAAATGCCAGCCTGGATGAATCATAAACCAGAATTAAGATTGCAGGAAAAACAACAACAACCTCAGATATGCAGATGATACCACTCTAATGGCAGAAAGTGAAGAGGACCTGAAGAGCCTCTTGCTGAGGATAAAAGAAGAGAGCACAACAGTTGGCTTGAAACTCAACATCAAAAAAACTAAGATTGTGGCATCTGACCCCATCACTCCTTGGAAAATAGAAGGGGAAGTCGTGGAAGCAGTGACAGACTTCACGTTCCTGGGATCCAAGATCACTGCAGACGGTGACTGCAGCCATGAAATTAAAAGGCACTTCCTCCTTGGGAGGAAAGCAATGGCAAACCTTGACAGCATAATGAAAAGTAGAGACATCACCCTGTCAACAAAAGTCCATATGGTCAAAGCAATGGTATTGTACTGTATGGCTGCGAGAGTTGGACCATAAGGAAGGCTGAGTGCTGAAGAATAGATTCTTTTGAATTATGGTGCTGGAGATGACTCTTGAGAGTCCCTTGGTGATCAAATCAGTCAATCCTAAAAGAAATCAACCCTGACTGTTCCCTGGAAGACCAGATACTGAATCTGAAGCTCAAATACTTTGGCCACCAAATGAGAAGGAAGCAATCACTGGAGAAGACCCTGATGCTGGGAAAGATTGAAGGTCAAAGAAGAAGGGGATGGCAAAGGATGAGATGGTTGGATAGTGTTACCAATGCAACAAACACAAAATTAAGCAAACTCCGTAGGACGGCAGAAGACAGGAGGGCCTGGCGTGATATGGTCCATGGGGTCACAAAGAGTTGGACTTGACTGTACAACTGAACAACAACAACAGAATCAATGTTATAGAAGACTTAAAAGATGTGGATGGGAAATATTTAATGTTTTTATATAATATTTATTTATAAGTTTTCCATATATATATATACATTTAACATCATTGTCTATCCATTTATATAATCTCGACTATCTTTTCAAGAAACTCTCTTCTCCTTTCCCCTGAATTAATAAACTCAATTTGTCCATTTCTGCTAAACTTAATAATTTCAAGCTTATTTCTTCCCTAGTAGGAATTTTTTTAGATTTCCAATATTTGGCCAAAAGTATTCTGGCAGATGTTGTTATAAGCACCACTAAATAGACATCACCATGGCTAAGACTTTCCGGCATTATATTTAACAAATATGTTTCTGGAGATATTTAATGTTAAAGATCAGACTTCTTGATGGCAAAATTAACATATTGGTATATGCTCCATATAATACCAAAGAATAGTTTTATGACAACTTTTTCCAGAAGTTGTTGGATTTTCAAGAAGGAGAAATAACAATTTTTTGATATATGAATGGAGTTTTGGAACCTAAAAAAGACAAATCTAAAAAGACAAAAGGGGGCAGACTCCCCCAAAATGTCATTCAGTATATGGAGTTGCTGCAATTGATTGATGCTTGGAGAACAATCAGTCTCAAATCTAGACTGCAAGGAGGCAATCCTAAAAGAAATCAACCCTGA
>NW_015166021.1:0-5130 GCF_001447785.1 Gekko japonicus
CATCTCCAGTGAAGAAAAATGACCTGGTAGTAAAAGATGTGAAAGACCTGTGCCTGAGACCCTGGAGAGTATCTGCCCGTCTAAGTAGACAGTACTGACCTTGGAGGACCAATGCTCTGGTGTAGTACAAGGCAGCTTCATGTGTGCCTGATTAAAAAGACGTTTTTGATGGGAAGAAAGACCCGAACTGTGACGGAAGCTCTTTCCACATTCAGAGCAGTTACATGGTTTCTCCCCTGTGTGGATTCTTTGATGGGAAGTATGATTTCTGTCCGATTCCAAGGCAAACCATTCAACATCACAGTAATTCAAGTGTATGCCCCAACCACTGATGCAGAAGAGGCTGAAGTGGACCGGTTCTATGAAGACCTACAACACCTCCTAGAACAAACACCAAAAAATGATGTCCTCATCATCATAGGGGACTGGAATGCAAAAGTAGGAAGTCAAAAGGTAACCAGAATAACAGACAAGTTTGGCCTTGGAAAGCAAAATGAAGCAGGGCAAAGGTTAAAAGAGTTTTGTCAAGAGAACACACTGGTCATAGCGAACACCCTTTTCCAACAACCTAAGAGGTGCCTCTACACATGGACATCACCAGATGGGCAACACCGAAATCAGATTGACTATATAATTTGCAGTCAAAGATGGAGAAGCTCTATCCAGTCAGTAAAAACAAGACCTGGAGCTGACTGTGGTTCAGATCATGAGCTACTCATTGCAAAATTCAGCCTTAAACTGAAGAAAATTGGGAAAACCACGAGGCCATTCAGGTTTGACCTAGATCGCATCCCTGATGAATATACAGTAGAGGTGAAGAATAGATTCAAGGGTCTGGATTTGATAGATAGAGTGCCTGAAGAACTATGGACAGAGGTTCGTGACATCGTACAGGAGGCAGCAATCACCACCATCCCAAAGAAAAAGAAATGCAAGAAAGCAAAATGGCTTTCTGATGAGGCTTTACAAATAGCAGAGGAAAGAAGGAAAGCGAAAGGCAAAGGCGAAAAGGAAAGATTTACCCAACTGAACGCAGATTTCCAGAGAACAGCAAGGAGAGATAAGGAGGCCTTCCTGAATGAACAGTGCAAAGTAATAGAAGAAAACAATAGAATGGGAAGGACTAGAGATCTCTTCAAGAAAATTGGAGAAATCAAGGGAGCGTTCCATGCAAAGCTGGCCATGATAAAGGACAAAAACGGTAGGGACCTAACAGAAGCAGAAGAGATTAGGAAAAGATGGCAAGAATACACAGAAGAACTATACAAGAAAGACCTCAATGTCCTTGACAAACACGACGGTATAATCACTGACCTTGAGCCAGACATCCTGGAATGTGAAGTTAAATGGGCCTTAGAAAGCATTACTAACAACAAAGCTAGTGGAGGTGATGGTATTCCAGCTGAGCTATTCAAAGTCTTAGAAGATGATGCTGTTAAAGTTCTGCACTCCATTTGCCAGCAAATTTGGAAAACGCAACAGTGGCCACAGGATTGGAAAAGATCAGTATACATTCCAATCCCAAAGAAGGGCAATGCCAAGGAATGTTCAAACTATCGCACAATTGCACTCATATCACACGCTAGCAAGGTCATGCTCAAGATCCTACAAGCTAGGCTTCAACAGTACGTGGATAGAGAACTACCAGAAGTACAAGCTGGGTTTCGAAGAGGTAGAGGAACGAGAGATCATATTGCCAACATTCGCTGGATTATGGAGAAAGCAAGAGAGTACCAGAAAAATATCTACTTCTGCTTCATTGACTATGCTAAAGCCTTTGACTGTGTGGATCACAACAAACTATGGCAGGTCCTTAAAGAGATGGGAGTACCAGACCACCTCACATGTCTCTTGAGAAACCTGTATAAGGGCCAAGAAGCGACAGTTAGAACCGGATACGGAACAACTGATTGGTTCAGCATAGGAAAAGGAGTACGACAAGGATGTATACTGTCACCTTGCTTATTTAATATATATGCAGAGTACATCATGCGAAATGCTGGCCTGGATGAATCACAAGCGGGAATTAAGATTGCTGGGGAAAAGATCAACAACCTCAGATATGCAGATGATACCACTCTAATGGCTGAAAGTGAAGTGGATCTAAAGAACCTCTTGCTCAGAGTAAAAGAGGAGAGCGCAAAAGTGGGCTTGAAGCTCAACATCAAAAAAACTAAGATCATGGCATCCGGCCCCATCACTCCTTGGCAAATAGAAGGGGAAGCTGTGGAAGTAGTGACAGACTTCACGTTCCTGGGATCCCAGATCACCGCAGACTGTGACTGCAGCCATGAAATTAAAAGACGCCTGCTCCTTGGGAGGAAAGCGATGGCGAACCTAAACAGCATGATAAAAAGTAGAGACATCACCCTGCCAACAAAAGTCCGCATGGTCAAAGCAATGGTATTCCCAGTAGTCATGTATGGCTGCGAGAGTTGGACTATAAGGAAGTCCGAGCGCCGAAGAATAGATTCTTTTGAACTATGGTGCTGGAGGAGACTCTTGAGAGTCCCTTGGACTGCAAGAAGAACAAATCAGTCAATCCTCAAAGAAATCAACCCTGAATGTTCCCTGGAAGGCCAGATAATGAAACTGAAGCTCAAATACTTTGGCCACCAAATGAGAAGGGAGCACTCATTGGAGAAGACCCTGATGCTGGGAAAGATTGAAGGTCAAAGAAGACGGGGACGGCAAAGGATGAGATGGTTAGACAGTGTCATCGATGCAACGAACATGAAGTTGAGCAAACTTCAGAGGACGGCGGAAGACCGGAAGGCCTGGCGGGAGCTTGTCCATGGGGTCGCAAAGAGTCGGACTCGACTGTGCGACTGAACAACAACAACAAGAACGGCTCTCTGACTAAAGCTTCTCCCACACTCCGAGCATGCATATGGTTTTTCGAATAAAAGGTAAACTTTTAGGTGCCAGGCTAAAATGAGAGAAGGGTAGGTGCCAGGCAAGGATCAAGGGGAAGGGCACTCCGCAGGCCAAGTGCCACTACGGAAAAAGCCCTGTCTCTGGTCGCCACCTGCCTCATCCCAACGCTAGAGACGCTCATCTTCTGACAAGTCTCTCAATATCACGTGGATATTTAGTGAAAACAGAAGGCAGCCAGCGGAACTCAGAGCCTCATCGGTTATCACTTGTACTATCTCTTACTTCAAGCTAGAAAAAGTAGAGAGAAAAATTCCCACCCTACAAGCAATGCTCCCTGTAAGCCACTGTGAGCCACTGGCTTTAAAGTTATGAGCGAGCAATTTGGCTGCTGCATAAATTAGTTTGCTCTGGAGCCCTCCCTTCCTGAGCCAAGACAAAGATGTGCGAGCTGGAGGCTTAAAAATTGTGAGCTGGCTCACACTAACTCAGCTTAGAGGGAACACTGCCTGCAAGTCAGTAGCTACCTGCCGATCTCTCTCCCTCCTCAGAGACCTGTACGAATGGATCTTCCCCTTCATCCAGCCAGGTGTCACACTCAGGTTTGGGACTCACAAGTCCTAGGATGGAGGAGGGAAAACACACAAATTATTTCTTGAACATGGAGCTACAACAGATTTTCAGGTCTTACAAACCAGACTGTAATGAGATGTTTTTCTCTCCCGCACAGATAGAGATTCTGGACTAGTTAGTTCGATAAGAATTAATCTATTAAAACATTTAGCCTCAGATATCTCCGGGATCTATCTGATAAAAGTTGTGTTGCAGTTTTTTATTTCTGATAATACAATTGAATTAATTGCGAGTTCTGTTGTCGGAAGTAATACCAGGAAACCGGACACCAGACTTTCAGAGAGTTTTATCTTTTATTGAAAAATGAAATCCTTCTCCTTATTGGATAAGACATTAAAAATACAAGCATGAGGAATTTAAGCCAATAGATACTGGAAAAAATCAGTGCCAAAAATGATCAAACTCCTACCATTTCTCAACCAATTAAACTAAGTAAAATTTAAAGCAAACCTTCTTTCAGGTTATTGTTTGAAACTTCTTTTAGGAATTTTTCTAGAAACCAAATCTGGTTTGATTATCGCATCAATACATTTTTATATATTTATGCTAAATCTCTTTTAACTTAAATGTGTGATCATCATCTAGATAACTGATAGGTTCTTAATTATTGATCAGATAATCAAACATGTATATTTAGTGAGAGCCAGTTTGGTGTAGTTTAGTGAGAGCCAGTTTGGTGTAGTGGTTAAGTGCGCGGACTCTAAACTGGGAGAACCGGATTTGATTCCCCACTCCTCCACTTGCACCTGGCTGGATGACCTTGGGCAAGCTGCAGTTCTGATAAGAGCTGTTCTTGAAAAAAGAGCAGTTTCTGCCAAGAGCTCTCTCAGCCCCACCTACCTCACAGGGTGTCTGTTGTGGGGAGGGGAAGGGAAAGGAGTTTGTAAGCCGCTCTGAGACACCTTTGGGTAGTGAAGGGCGGGGTATAAATCCAATCTCTTCTTCTTCTTCTATATCTAAGAAAACATCTGATATGTGCTCCGTATCTTTTCTAAAGCAAGATCTGAGAATCAAATTTAACTCTCCATGAAAAGACTGTAAGTCTAGTATTTATGTAACTGCTTTAATTAGCTGTCAAAAGTAAAAGGAAAACCTTAGGCATTCAAAGTACACTGGTAGCTGATACTGGCAGGAATGTACACTACAAGGGAACACACACGATCAGTGAGTTAAATGATCATACATTTGAAATACTACTACAAGCCAGTTGCCACAACCTTACCCACTTGCGACAATCAGGAGAAAAGAATGGAAGGCAGGGTGTTTTAATGTCTGGGCACAGAAGAGGCAGCTGGGGGTATGACGACCCCGTCCCCTCCCTCAGAGGCAAGATTTTTCCATCCTGTCCCAATACGATATTTTGGCTGATGGCTCAGCCCAAGAACCAGATGGGCATGTTACAGGCACCGGAATTGCTGAGAAAGGCTAACACTGGTCAGGGGTCATTTCGTAGAAAAAGAGGTGCAGGAGCTCAATAGCATAACTCATTAGCATAACTTATTTGCATATGCCACACCCCCTGACATCACCGGAAGTGTGTCAGAAGGCAACACCCACCACTCAGGCTCCACTGGACTGTTTTGGATTGTTAGCTATTGGGGGGGGGGGAACGTGCAGATCTGT
>NW_015166021.1:5140-14389 GCF_001447785.1 Gekko japonicus
GCAGGATGGTGGGGGCTCTGCAATTTACCTGGCTGCTTCTTGCTCCTCGTGGGGCTGCTGGGAGCAGGGGGCAGGACTTGTTGCATGTGCCCGCCCCCTGGGCTCCTTACTGCCGGAGCTACGCTGGTATGTTGTATCTAACCATCTGTGGACTTCACAGAGCAGGACTTTCCCATTTCCCCTTCCTGCTACAGACCAACGTGCCCTGAAGTCTTGTTCTTAGGGTTCATCAGGTCCTCAGGAAGAGTACAGAGGGCAAAGCTGGGGTGTGCAGCCATTGCATCTGAATCTCCTTAGCACTAGCAGTTTGGTGAAGTGGTTAAGAGCGTGGACTCTAATCTGGGAGAACAGGGTTTGATTCCCCACTCCTCCACTTGCACCTGCTGGATGACCTTGGGCAAGCCATAGTTCTGATAAGAGCTGTCCTTGAAAAAGAGCAGTTTCTGTCAGAGTTCTCTTAACCCTACCCGCCTCACAGGGTGTCTGTTGTGGGGAGGAGAAGGGAAAGGAGTTTGTAAGCCACTCTGAGACTCCCTTGGGTAGTAAAAGGCGGGGTATAAATCCAATCTCTTCTCCACTAGCACTTTGTAATGTTTTGTGTTTATATTGTTATTGTTTTATCTAAGTTTGTTTTAGCTGCGTATATCCTATGTAAGCTGTCCTGAGCCTGCTACGGCGGGGGGGAGAAATTAATTAATTAATTAATTAAACAGAGGAACTGGTGGAAACCACCACACTCCTTTCCGCAGGCAGAAATCTCATTCAGGTGGAGAAACTGCATGGCTGGGTACATCCCAGCATTCTTAAATTTTTCTAAACTTACGTTAAGGTTATCATTAGAGCTTCAGTTCAAACCATTGCAAAAACAAATAAATAAATTCACAAACAGAAAGCAAACAAACAGAAATCTGCTATTAACATATTTGCTGGCTTCCCCAACATCCAGTGACAGACAGACCACAGGAGCAATTTCTGCTTTTAGGATCAACTACTGACAGACTGACTGAGCCTTACCGAGAGAGGCCAGGTTCCCATAATTCTCCTCCATGACTTCCCTGTGCAGGGCCCTTTGGCCCGGATCCAGCAGAGCCCACTCCTCCTCTGAGAAATACACAGCCACATCCTCAAAGGTCACCGGACCCTGAAAGAAGAAGAAGCAGACATAGAGGTATTTCAGACAGACGATATAATGCAGAAGAGGAACAGTTCCCAAAGAGATTCTGGTCTGTCATTTCAGACAGAACCGTTTTAGAACCAGTTCCCTACCAGAATATATTTGTAATTTCACACACAAACGCTTCTGTCCCATTTAGGAAACGGGGCCAAAGCGTTTTACCTGTCAACCTCTTCCAAGTAGTCTTCAGTTTCCTCTCCCAGTTCTGATACACTTTTTCCCACCGTTTTTCGCCCGCACGGGCCATCTCTGGCTTTTTTGTGTGTGGAACATTTGCTTTATAGCACTATAACGGTATAATGCTATAACGCAACAGCATTATATCAACCCCGTTGGAATGCCTGGAGTGTTGTGTTACAGCGCTATAGCGCTCTAAAGCAAATGTAAAAAAAAAAAAGCTGGAGATCGCCCGCGTGGGTGAAAAACGGTGGGGGGAAAGTGGTGCAGTCTGAAATGGCAAATAGCTTCAGATCCAGCTCTTTACCGGAAGGAGAAAGCCATGTGTAAAATGGCAGCCCTATACCGGTTTACTCCACGACGGATCAAAAACGGCTTCAAAACGGGTTAAAAAGGGTCATGTGAAATTCCTCACTGTCTCTCATTCAGTACGGCAAGAATGCATAAAGACCAGGAGTTCTCCTACAGGAACCAAAGACTGCTCCTACCCGGTGGCATTCACAGCCTTTTTGGTGGGCAGTTTTGACAGAAGCAAAGGGGAAGAGATCCCTTCAGCCACAGTGGGATGTGACGGGGACAGAGGCACTATTGAGTCTTCCTTACCTGATCCAGCTGCACACATTGTGTGTCTGCTCCATCATACTGAAGGGAAGTCCCGGAATATTCCTCCAACATCCTTGCAGAGTCTGCAAAGGAGAGAAAGGAAAGAGGAAGATGTTTAACCTGTTCACTACCTGGCCCAATCCTAGCTGCTGGTCCTCCCTCCTTAATCCAGCATCCTGTTTCCAAAGTGGATGACTGGGTGTCTCCAGGAAACGCACTTGCAGGAAGATGGCAATAGGCCTCCCCCGCTGCTGCCCCCCTCCAGTAGCTGATCTTTAGATAGCCTGCCCCTGAACAGGGAGGCTCCATTTAGCCACCAACCCCCCTTCAATAGCATCACCACATCCTGCAGCCACGAGTTCTGTACATCATATGTGTGTTGTGTAAAGATCCTCCTTCAGTCTGTTCTTAATTAATGTACTTCATTATACTCTGTCCTCATTGTGCTTATTAGATTTATATCTAATTAGATTTGTAACTTTCCCCAACGGGAACCCCAAGCGGCCTCAACTGTTCTCCTCTCATCCATTTTATCCGCACAACCACCACCCTGTGAGGTAGGTCAGGATGACAGGCCCAAGGTCACCCACCAGACTTCCATGGAAGAGGAGGGATTTGAACCTGGGTCTCCGCAGCTCCTAGGCTGACACTCCCCAGCTGCTGCCCCCCTCCATTAGTTGATCTTTAGAGATAACCTGCCCCTGAACAGGGAGGCTCCATTTTGCCGTCAACCCCCCCCCTTTAAGAGCATCACCACATCCTACAGCCACGAGTTCTGTACATTATATGGGTTTCGTGTGAAGATTCTCCTGATGTTTGTCCTTAATTAATTTACTTCCCAACGGGAGCCCAAAGAGGCTTCAACTGTTCTCCTCTCATCCATTTTATCCTCACAACAACCACCCTGTGAGGTCGGTCAGGATGACTGACCCAAGGTCACCCAGCAAACTTCCATGGAAGAGGAGGAATTTGAACCTGGGTCGCCCTAGCCCTTAGGCTGACACACCAGCCTGTACATCACACTGACTCTCAATCGACTTCAGTGTGTAGCATCAAGTCCTGGCACAGCTGGAGAGAGAGAAGAAATTTCCCATCATTCTGCAATTTTACAAACCTCTTTCATGGCCTCACCTCCAATTAGTAGTTTTGTCCCCATTACCCAAAGCCAGAGATTTTCCAGCCTTTAGGGAAGGAACTGCCGTCCCATCATAATTCTGTCTGTCCACCTCTGCACATCGGCTGTACAAGAAGCCAGTCTGGTGTAGTGTTTAGGAGCGGCAGACTCTAATCTGGGAGAACTGGGTTTGATTCCCCACTCCTCCACATGCAGCCAGCTGGGTGATCTTGGGTCAGTCACAAGTTCTCTCAGAGCTCTTCTCTGAAGAGCAGTTTCTGTCAAGAGCACAGCTGGGGGAACCAGCTGAGGACAAGAAGGAAGATGAAGAAAGCAAGTCTGATGGCGAATTGGACTCGGTGTCTCCTGACGAAGACTCTCCCTCCGAAAAGGGGGCGGCTGCCCCCAAAACTTCATATAAGTTGAGGATTAGAAAAGATAAAACAAAATAAAGGCTGAAGGACTCTGAATTGTGCCTGAAATTTTTACAAAAATTGTGGGATGCCCTGGGGGTTTCTTTAAACAGATACAATGATGAAAAAGTTATACAACTTAGCATAACTGACCATGTTCAATGTATTATCAGCATGTCAGATTAACATTGATATAAGCGGTTGTAATGATCTCTTATTCTTGGATTTTTAATTGTTAGTAGGTATCTTTTCTTTTTCCTTAGATGTAGTTCCCCTTTCCCTTTTCTCAGTTATAGTTTGTAGTGTTGAAAAAATAAATTAAAAACTCCCCCTAGGGGGATTAAAAAAAGAAAAAGAAAAGAGCTCTCTCAGCCCCGCCTACCCCACAGGGTGTCTGTTGTGGGGAGGAGAAGGGAAGCGGAGCGTAAGCCGCTCTGAGACTCCAAGTGGAGGGCAGGGAATAAATCCAACTCTTCTTCCTTCCTGAGACCCCAGAATGGCACTCGGACCAATTCGCAGGAATGACGGTACAGGCGCTACCTTTTCATGTTTACAGACAACCTGCTAACCCAAAAGAATTTTTCACAGTCAGTGATAAACCACTGGACAGTAACATGAACTCCAGCGCCCAGGCCTACAACAAACCAAGTTGGCGACTTTGTTCTCACATAGAGCCTAGCAAAACCCATCAGTGGACCCAGCAACATCAGCCAGACCATCTCCGGCTCATACTCCTGCTCGTCCTCTAATGTGATTTATGCCATCACCATGTGCCTGCAATGCCCTTCCACCCTCTACAATGGACGCACAGGCCAGTCCCTTCGACAAAGAATAAACTGACATAAGGCTGACACTAGGAACCACAATGTTAAAAAAACCAGTGGGGAAAACATTTTCACCTACCAGGACATTCATTTGCTGACCTAAGAGTAGCTGTTCTCTTACAAAGGGGGATTAGAGAGACTTCTCAATTGCAACTGATAATGAAGGTCAAGACAATGCATCCACCTGGACTGAATCCAGACCTGGGTTTACTGTCTCATGACCAATGCTCGTTTCTCCACGCCTCGGACCCCTCTGCATATCACACCTTATCCAATCACACCTGCTGTTGTCATTCACCTACTATTAACAACCAACAACAAACAGTACAGCACACAGCAAAAAACAGCAAGGGACAACAAGAAACCACAAAAATATATCCAAAAGGAGACTTCAACAAAGTGAAATGCAGATGTAATCAGAAATGAATCTACACATATAATCCATCATGGGAAAATACAGAAGTCCACAGGATCCATAGAAGGAAAAAAACTAAGTACAGAGTAGATATCCAACACTTTTCCTAGGTAGTATGCAGTGTTTCAGACTTCTGGTCCTTCCTCAGGAACAAAGAACAACCATTGGGAGACTCATTCCAATTTCTTTACAGGACAATACTATTCAGTTTCTTGATGGGCCAGGTCTCCTAAGCTTTAATGCGCACCTCTCAAGGTTGCTTCTATGGAAACACGACCAAACAACCGGCGTCTGAAATCACTCCACTCTCCAGTGTATAGGACAGATGGACTCACATTCTAGCTGCATCTGTAGAAGTGAAAGGAAGGGTCCTCCCCTGCCACAAATTTTGTTTGCCTTTGAGGGGCTACTGGATTCTTGCTCTTTTCTACGGCTGCAGGCAGACTAACATGGCTCCCCATCTTCATTTATTTTATGATTGCTTTGGAGGCTCAGAGGTTAAGACGCTGAGCTGCAGATCAGAAGGTCTGTCGCTCGGCAGCTCGAGACCTCAGTGCTGCGTGACAGAGTCAGCTCCCGTCTCTGGCCCCAGCTCCTGCCAACCTAGCAGTTCAAAAGCAAGAAAGTACAAGTAGGTAAACAGATAGTACTTCGGTGGGAAGGTAACAGCGTTCCGTGCGCCTCAGCGTCTAGTCATGCCAGCCACATGACCACGGAAACGTCTTTGGACAGCGCTGGCTCTTCGGCTTGGAAACAGAGATGAGCACCGCCTCCTAACAGTGTTCCCTCTAAGCTGAGTTAGTGTTAGCTAGCTCACAGTTTTTTAGCCTCCGGCTCACACATTTCTGTCTTAGCTCGGGAAGGATGACTCCAGAGCAAACTAATTTACGCAGCAGGCAAATCGCTCGCTCACCGCTTTAATGCCAGTAGCTCACAAAGCAGAATTTTTGCTCACAAGACTCCACAGCTTAGAGGGAGCATTGCCCCCTGGAGTTGGATTGGACTGGCTTTCGAGCAAGGGAAACCTTTATTTTCTACCTTTGGAGGTGGTAGGGTGAGAGAAGAAGAGATTGGATTTATACCCCGCCCTTCACTACCCAAAGGAGTCTCAGAGCGGCTGACAAACTCCTTTCTCTTCCCCTCCCCACATCAGACACCCTCTGCGATAGGCGGGGCTGAGAGAGCTCTTTTTAGAACTGTCCTTGAGAGAACAGCTCTTATCAGAGCTGGGCTTGCCCAAGGTCATCCAGCCAGGTGCAAGTGGAGGAGTGGGGAATCAAACCCGGTTCTCCCAGATTAGAGTCTGTGCACTTCACAACACCAAAGGGAGTGAAGAAACTGATGCTGAATCCAGACAGGGGTACTATTTGACAGGGGTCCTCCCAGGATGAGGGGTTTCTTGCTTGCTCTAGAGGAGGCAGCACGCCCTGCCTACCTCCTCAGCCTGCTTTTGGACCCAGCCCTACTTCTGAACGCTTCTTAACCCCCCACCCCCCGTCCTCTACCGCCGCCCTGGGACTCCCCCCACCCGAAATGCATTTGCAACTCACCCGATCTTGGGCTTGGAGGGATGGGGGCGCTTTGAGACAGGCGAGTTGCAGCCGGGCTACCTTCCCATGGAAGGGGGGGGGGGTCTGGCAGGAAGCGACTTCCCACTCCTCCAGGCCCCCCCTTTCCTCTCTAGGAGGGCGGACTCGCTCGCTCTCTTTAACCCTTGGACTGCATTTCAGCCAGTAGCAAAGTGGAAGTCCCTTTTTCTTTCCGGCTCGCCCTGCAAACAACAGACCGCGCCTCGGGGGCTGGTGTTGACTGAACTTTGACAGAACTTATGACTGACCCAAGGTCATCCAGCAGCTGCAAGTTAGTGTAGTGGTTAAGTCTGTGGACTCTAATCTGGGAGAACCGGGTTTGATTCCCCACTCCTCCACTTGCAGCTGCTGGATGACCTTGGGCAAGCCTCAGTTCTGTCAGAGCTGTTCTCTCAAGGACAGTTCTGGGAAGAGCTCTCTGAGCCCCACCTACCTCACAGGGTGTCTGTTCTGGGGAGGGGAAGGGAAAGGAGTTTGTAAACTGCTCTGAGACTCTGAGTGAAGGACGAGGTATAAATGCAAGGTCTTCTTCTTCAATGAAAACTGACCTGATTTATCTGACAAAGGAACGGGTCCGAAATGCTGACTGTCCAGAACTGCGTCGTTTTCATTTGGGACAGATCTTATTTTCTACAAGCCACAATATATAGCTGTTTGGACTTTCAATTCAAGGACCTGTGGGATTTATATAAGCAATTCTGTTCTTGTGTGTGCTTGTTCTGTTAATATAAAGGAAGGCTGCTGCTCTGGAGATGTGCTGTGACTTATTGTGGGTTTGAGTTTGTTACCACCCACTTTTTGATAACTGCTCTCTATAACGTTGATAATTACATTACAATATATATGAGTTGTGCGACTGAATATATACATCTCGACTGTGCGACTGAACAACATCAACAACATATATGAGTTTGGCGTTATTATTGACTTCGGTCCCTGTAATGTATCCGCCATTACCACGTGCACGACCGTTGGGCCATGCGGTCAAGCACAAGCCCAAAGCTTCGTTCCCGGAGAACAATAGCAGAGCAGATCCTAGCCCGCACCAATCAGAGGGCCAGGTCCGCGGCCGCGAGCCCACGGGACCCTCGGCCACTGACCTATAGGGTGACTAGGGGGTGTGTTTGGTGGTGGGTTTTCAGTCCTTATATACCGGCCTGTGAGCCGGGGTCTTTCGTCTTGTTCTTAGCTAAATAAAGTGCTCTTGCTGAATCACTCCACGCTCCCGAGTCCCTATGCAGTTATTGTTTCGTGTATTTAGCGTCTTTTGACTACAGATTTGTTTGTGAATCTATTGGCCCAGGGCAAAGAAGAAATCTTACCCAGAGATGCCTGTCCTTATATTTTGGAGAGTGGAGTGGGCTGGTTTCAGGTGCCCAATGAAACTAGCCCTAGCCAGTGTTCCCTCTAAGCTGAGTTAGTGTGCGCTAGGTCACAGGTTTTTAGCCTCCGGCTCATGCGATTCTGACTTAGCTCAGGACACAGCAAGCTAAATTATGCAGCAGCCAAATCGCTGGCTCACAACTTTAATGCCAGTAGCTCACAAAGCAGACCTTTTGCTCACAAGAATCCACAGCTTAGAGGGAACATTGGCCCTAGCAGGCCTGAAGTCAGCGGCGATTCACCGGGCCAGTGTTCCCTCTAAGCTGAGTTAGCGTGAGCCAGCTCACAGTTTTTTTAGCCTCTGGCTCACACGTTTCTGTCTTTGCTCAGGAAGGGACGGGCTCCAGAGCAAACCGATCTACGCCGCCCTCCAACTCACTGGCTCACCACTTTAATGGCGGCAGCTTCACAGAACGTAGCATTTTTGCTCACACGGCTGCACAGCTTAGCGGGAGCATTTGGCAGGGTCTCACTCACCAGACCTCCCCGGACGAGGGGCCGCTGCTGCAGGCGAGCCAAGAGGGGGGCCGCTTGCCCAGGTCTGGACACCGCAGACCCACTCCCCCCCCCGCCCCCAGGAAGTGACTTCCAGCCGGCCGCCTCCCCCCTTGGTCGCTCCGCCTCCATCCGGAATCATCGCTCCCACCCTCGGTAGTTGCCTCCCTGCAAACGGAATCCCGCAGAGACTTCACCTCCCCGCCCCGCCCGCGCCCCTTTGCAAAACGGGACTCGCTTTTTTCGGGGGAGGGGAGCAGGTTCTCGGCGTCACGCTTTTTTTGCCGTCGGAGGGAGCCGCGGGGCAACTTTTGGACACCCCCCCGTGAGGTCACTTCCATCCCCGAAATGGTGGGAAATTACCCTCCCCGGCTTTGCAGCAGGAGCCCCTCCACCCAGAGAAGGCCCTCCCCCTCGCTTCCCTCTCCCGAATCAGGCGCTGCCCTTTGCCCCCGTGCCCGGCCGGGCGTTTCCCAGGCACCTCCTTCCACCTGGCACGGACTTCCCCTGCACACACACCCCCCCTCCGCCATGCAGCCGCCTCTCCCCAGATCCAGGGGGAGGGAGGTGACGCAAAGGCCGTGAGAGACCTCTCAGTGTGGTCCTGCCAAGTCCCAAGTGGGGAGATTCCTGAAGGACTTGGGGTTAATGCCATGGACTTGTATGAGGTGCTGCTCGTTAGGGTGTGGGGTGCAGGGTTCAGGATACAAAGACGACCGGATACAGAGGGCTGCAGGAACTGATCTGAAACCTCTCGGCTTCTCAGCATTTATTTATAAGCTTCCTTTCCCCCCATTTCCTCCCCCCCCCCTCCTCTCTTCCTCCGTCTATCTGCGCCCTAGAGGAAAGTTTCAAGCATTCTAGCATCCTTAAGAAATGTTTGTGTGTGCGTGTGTATGTAAGCTCTCTGTTATCTGCCAAGGTCACAACACTGACTGCGTAGGAATCACCAGACTTCTCTTAGCACACAAACACTTTTGGGTTACCAATTCTCCAGGCAGGAGATTCCTGCACTGCCCTACAGTTGTGGTTTCCTGGGGGGGGGGGGACTGATCTCTGTCC
>NW_015166021.1:14584-21611 GCF_001447785.1 Gekko japonicus
CCCTGAAATTTTGTGTTCCCGGGGGGGGGGGGACTGATCTCTGTCCTGTGGAGATCAGCTGTAATTCCTGGAGAGGTACAGGCCCCACCTGGAGATTGGCAACCCGCCTTCCCTGCATCCTTATGAATTTGGATCCAATTATCTTGGAGGCCAAAGAGCTGGGACAGTGCCTCCCGCCTCTAGTTCCATGCCTCCCCGACCCTGGGCATGGAACAGCGGTCTCTGTGGGGTGTGAGAGGGAGGGGGAGGTGTTTGTGAATTTCCTGTATTGTACATTATTCCAACATTATAATTCTATCATTCTGTGAGAGGGCAGAGCCCTTACAAAATTGCTTGGTTTGTAATATAGAAAAATGCTATTAAACCTGGTATGGCACTGAACTGCAGGCTGTGGAAGGTCGGTAGTTCAGCAGTTCGAGACCCGAGTGTGCCGCATGACGGAGTGAGCTCCTGCCTCTAGTTCCAGCTCCTGCCAACCTAACAATTCGAAAGCAAGAAATTGCAAGTAGATAAATAGGGACCACTTCGGTGGGGAGGTAACAGCGTTCCGTGCGCCTTGGTGTTTAGTCATGCCGGCCACCTGATCACGGAAACGTCTTCGGACAGCGCTGGCTCTTCGGCTTCGAAACGGAGATGAGCACCGCAACCCTGGAGTCAGATTCGACTGGCTTTCGAGCAAGGGAACCTTTACCTTTTTACAAACCACAAGACGCCCTTTTGTTCTGATCCACCTGGGCAGTTCTTGTGTGTCTCCTGAGGATATGAAGGTTTCTGATGTTCAGTGATGTATCTGCATTTTCTTTTATTTTCCGTGTCACTGTCTCTGTCTCTCCCCCCCCCCCCCCCAGCCTCTCTTCACAGACAAATCACTAAAGGCATCTTTTCACAGCCAGAAGTGACCCAAGAGAAGGGGAAAGCGATGGAAGATCAGAAGCCAGAAGGACGTGGAGCTGGCAAGAAAGCAAGGAAAGGCCTCCATCCCACCCAAGCTGGGAGTGGTGCTGAATTCGGGGAAAGCCCAGTGCTAGATAGCAGTCATCAGCTCACTGCAATCTCAGATGTATATGGCCAGCGCTTCCGACAGTTCTGCTACCAGGAGGCCGATGGGCCCCGAGAGGTCTGCAGCCAGCTCCATGGACTTTGCAGCCACTGGCTGGAGCCGGAGAGGCACACCAAGAAGCAGATCCTGGACCTGGTGATCCTGGAGCAGTTCCTGACCCTCCTGCCCCAGGAAATGCAGGGCTGGGTCAGAGGATGTGGGCCGGAGACCAGTTCCCAGGCGGTGGCCCTGGCCGAAGGCTTCCTCCTGAGTCAGGCAGAGGAGAAGAGGCAGGCAGAACAGGTGAGGGGATTCCCTCCAGATATGTCCCTGTGCAGAAAGGCATTTTCTCCTGGAGAGAGATTGACAGACCATAGCAGAGTGCCCCTCCCCATTTCTCTCTCTCTTTGCTGTTGGGCTGATCCCGGCCTCAGAAATGCTAATGCCCTGGCTGAGAGAGTCCACTGAAGGATTTGGTGCCTCTCTTTGCTAATCCAGTGTTGTGGCCACTCAAAGAGGGAGCCGACAGAACAGGGTCTGTGCATCAAGCAGGCCTGTTCCGTCACAGTCCAATTCAAGCAGCGATAGCTGGCCTCATCCCAAAGGTTCCCTGCCAGACGTCTCTCCGGGTGTGAATCATCCAAATGGGAGATTTCACGGCCTCCTTCAGCAGCCTCTTCTACGAGAGACTTTCTGATCCCTCCAGGTAACTTAGCAGGTCTGCCGATGGAAGGGTGCAGAGTCCGGGAGTGGGGCAGGATCCATTCCTGGGTCTCTTTCCCATTCCATCTCTTACCCCTCTCCCTCGCTGCTGTTTCAGATGTGGGCACCATCCGTGAAGGAAGAAGCTACATTCCCTGAGGCAGAGGGAGCTTTCTTGGAGCAAGGGCCGAGGGCACAGGCGGTGGAGCGTGCCCCAGACGCCCTCTCCTGCGGTAAGGACTCATCACACCTGGATGTGATTGGGGCACCCAGTGAATTTGGTGGGTAGAGAGGTCAGGATAAATATTAAATACTTTTTTCACACAGCACAGAGTTCATTCGTGGCACTCAAGGCCCACTAACTGTGACACCTCTAAAAGGAGATTAGACAGATTCATGGAGGGCAACTCCTCCCCTTAATTTAAATGTTCACATCTCACCTTCCTTCCATAAGAGGAATTCAAGGTGGCTCATAAGGCAAAACATAGACAAACATTAGCAGACCTCTTCAGCCTGGTGAATAAACGGTACCTCTACCTTCTGGGGCAGCAGAGCTCTGAGAAAGAAGTTCCCAGGGGCTAACCATCATGGGGAAATTTAGCTTCTGTGCCTGTGCTTTAAATGGTATTTGGCAAGCTGCTGTGGGAAACAGGATGCTGGAGTAGGGGATGGGAGGGGCTTGTGACAGACGTGGTGTCTTGTTGATGTTGCATCTGGCTGGAAACCTGGTCATGAAGTTAGCATGCCAAGAGACACTCTGAAAACTCATTCCTGTTACCCTTGTGTCTCCAGATGCGCTCAAGTCACGTCCAGGCCGAATTTATATGGTGATGTGTCACGAGACATCATTTCCACCCCCCTGTTTCCCTCCCCCCAGGCCAGACCCAGGTCTCAGTGAACTCTGGAATACGCCGGCAGCATTTATAATCCCTGAGTCTCATAGGTACCTGGTGCGTCTCTTCTGCCTCTCCCAGAATTCAGTAAAATGTGTTTTAAAACTTTGTTGAGTTTCCACAGGGCGAGGTTTCACAACCCTGGGAAGTGGGAGTGTGAAGCAGGGAACAAACAAGCAAGCAAACACCCTTCCTTCCTCCTTTGTCTTAGGAACCCGCAGTGAAGAGATGCTGTTGAGCGGTTGTCTTTTCAGAGGTGTGGAAACGGCTGCTGCCCCTCCAGTCCAGGTAGGAGAGAGGAGCGGGGGACAGCCTGGGTCCCCCCTACTTTCTCGGGGTGGGGGGGCGGGTCTCCTGCAGTTTCTACAAGGTGTCTGGGTGAGATATCCTCTGATCACCGTTCCCGTTGCCCATCCCAAGCCTTACATCCTGTACTTTCCCAGACTACTCCCTTCCAGTGTGCGGTCTCTTCCTGGCGTGATCTCTGACGAGGGAACCTGCTTTTTCTTTCAGTGCCCGGTTTCCTTTGAGGAGGTGTCCATCGATTTCACTGAGGCGGAATGGGCTCTGCTGGATCCAGGACAAAGAGCTCTGTACAGGGAGGTCATGCTGGAGAACTATAGGAATGTGGCCTTTCTGGGTAAGGGTCTTTCACAGGTGCCAAAGGTGTGAATGGCTGCCAGTGTGATGAGGCGTGAATCAAAACATTGAATAGCAATACGCTGTTTCGAAGCCTCTCCCGCTACTTGGGGAGGGGCTGTGACTCACTGGCAGGACATCTGCTTGGCATGGCAGAAGGTCCCAGGTTCAATCGCCAGCACCTCCAGTGAAAAGGACCAGGTAGGAGGTGATGAGAAAGACCTCAGCCTGAGACCCTACAGAGCCACTGCCAGACTGAGCAGACAATATTGACTTTAATGGACCAAGGGTCTGATTCAGTCTAAGGCAGCTTCCTGTGTTCCTGTGTGTGTACTTGCCAAGGGGCAACTGAGGCCAGTGTTGTGGCCATCACCCAAGCCATAGAAGGTGTCTCCTGGCCTGAGGCAAAGGTGGGGACGAGACATCCTCAGACAGACTTTGGGAGGGGCCAGATCCTCATTTCTCCATTGCCCACCTTTATAACACACCCTTCCCCCTGACGCTTGGGTCACCCTGGGTCACTACTGTTGAGCCAGTTTGGTGTAGTGGTTAAGTGTGCGGGCTCTAACCTGTCCTGCAGTTTCTACAAAGTGTCTGGGTGAGAGATCCTCTGATCACCCTTCCCTTTGCCCATCCCAAGCCTTACATCCTGTACTTTCCCAGACTACTCCCTTCCAGTGTGCGGTCTCTTCCTGGCGTGATCTCTGACGAGGGAACCTGCTTTTTCTTTCAGTGCCTGGTTTCCTTTGAGGAGGTGTCAATCGATTTCACTGAGACAGAATGGGCTCTGCTGGATCTGGGACAAAGAGCTCTGTACAGGGAGGTCATGCTGGAGAACTATGGGAATGTGGCCTTTCTGGGTAAGGGTCTTTCACAGGTGCCAAAGGTGTGAATTGCTGCCTGTGTGATGAGGCATGAATAGCAATATGCTGTTTCGAAGCCTCTCCCGCTACTTTGGGAGGGGCTGTGATTCACTGGCAGAACATCTGCATGGCATGGCAGAAGGTCCCAGGTTCAATCGCCAGCACCTCCAGTTAAAAGGAACAGGTAGGAGGTGATGTGAAAGACCTCAGCCTGAGACCCTGGAGAGCCACTGCCAGACTGAGCAGACGATACTGACTTCAATGGACCAAGGGACCAAGTCTAAGGCAGCCTCCTGTGTTCCTGTGTGTGTACTTGCCGAGGAACAACTGAGGCCAGTGTTGTGGCCATCACCCAAGCCAGAGAAGGTGTCTCCTGACCTGAGGCAAAGGTGGGGACGAGACATCCTCAGAAAGACTTTGGAAGGGGCCAGATCCTCATTTCTCCATTGCCCACCTTTATAACACACCCTTCCCCCTGACGCTTGGGTCACCCTGGGTCACTACTGTTGAGCCAGTTTGGTGTAGTGGTTAAGTGTGCGGGCTCTAACCTGGGAGAACCGGGTTTGATTCCCCTCTCCTCCAGTTGCAGCTGCTGGATGACCTTGGGCAAGCCATAGTTCTGTCAGAGCTGTTGTTGAAAAGAACTTTCTCAGCCCCAGCTACCTCACAGGGTGTCTGTTGTGTGGAGGGGAAGGGAAAGAAGGGAACGGGAAAGCCACTCTGAGATTCCGAGTGAAGGCTGGGGTATTAATCCAATATCGTCATCTTCTACTACTACTCTTTGTACTTAAGCAGCACCCAGTTCAGTGGGTTCACGAGGAGAGTGCACACAAGTAACGTTGACCACTTTTAAATATAAAAAATAAATATAAGGCTTTATTAAGGATTTAAAAATAAGACATCCCTAAACAGCACAGTGTCTGCAGCTCAGCAACAGAAAAACAAGAAAAGCTAACTGTTCTATCTAATACATGAAATGCTTAGTATTAGATGGCACCTCTTATGGTAACATAGATTTTCCAACTGTAGCCTAAGTTACTCTACATAAAACTTAACCTTAAATAATAGATATTGTGGGGAAAGGTGGAGGGGTGCTTAAGATTAGCCAAGCTTAACAAGGCCAAAGGGCTGACAATCCTTGCCTATTGCAGTCCCATAGGTGCCTTTGGACCTTACAAACTCTCCAAGGTGCTAGCAGGATCTCTCTATTTCTTTCAGCAGACGGTGATCAGAGGAATGAGGTGGGTGAGGAACTTCACCAACAAATGGCAGATGAAGTTAAAAATGAAGACCTAATAGAAAATGTCAGGAATCGAGGAAGACTTAAGGAAAAGAAAGGGGGCAGTATGGTTGAGAAGAGAGATGGAAGAAAGGGTAGCGTACATATTCCAAAGCACAGGATAATGAGGGCAAGTAAATCCATTCATTGTGGAAAGTACTTAAGAAATAGATCACAGCTTCTTGTGCACCAAAGAATATACAGAGGGGAGACAGTGTGCAGACAGAGATTCAGGAAGAGTGGCAATCTTCAAGTGCACTGGAGAACGCACACAGGGGAGAAACCTTTTGAATGCTCAGAGTGTGGAAAGACATTCAGTCAGAGGGGCACTCTTCAACTGCATCAAAGAATCCACACAGGGGAGAAACAGTTTGAATGCTCAGAGTGTAGAAAGAGATTCAGTCAGAGGGGCAATCTTCAACTTCATCAAAGAACTCACACAGGGGAGAAACTGTTTGAATGCTCAGAGTGTGGAAAGAGATTCAGGCAAAGTGGCTATCTTAAACTTCATCAAAGAACTCATAAAGGGGAGAAACCATTTGAATGCTCACAGTGTGGAAAGAGATTCAGTACGAGTAACCAACTTAAACAGCACCAAAGAACCCACACAGGGGAGAAACCTTTTGAATGCTTACAGTGTGGAAAGAGATTCAGAACGAGTACCCATCTTAAAGAGCACCAAAGAACCCACATGGGGGAGAAACCTTTTGAATGCTTAGAGTGCGGAAAGAGATTCAGTGACAGTGGTACTCTTCAACGACACCGAAAAACCCACACAGGGGAGAAACCTTTTGAATGCTCAGAATGTGGAAAGAGATTCACTCAGAGTACCAATCTTCAAAATCATTTGACAACCCACACAGAGGAGAAACCGTTTGAATGCTCAGAGTGTGGAAAGAGATTCAGGCAAAGTGGCACTCTTCAACGACACCGAAGAACCCACATAGGGGAGAAACCTTTTGAATGCTTCGAATGTGGAAAGAGATTCACTCAGAGTACCAATCTTCAAAATCATTTGACAACCCACACAGGGGAGAAACCGTTTGAATGTTCAGAGTGTGGAAAGAGATTCAGGCTGAATGGCGATCTTCAGCTACATCAAAGAACTCACACAGGGGAGAAACCGTTTCAATGCTCAGAGTGTGGAAAGAGATTCAGATGGAATGGCGCTCTTCAGCTGCATCAAAGAACTCACACAGGGGAGAAACCTTTTGCATGCTCAGAGTGTGGAAAGAGATTCAGGCAAAGTGGCACTCTTCAACGACACCGAAGAACCCACATAGGGGAGAAACCTTTTGAATGCTTCGAATGTGGAAAGAGATTCACTCAGAGTACCAATCTTCAAAATCATTTGACAACCCACACAGGGGAGAAACCGTTTGAATGTTCAGAGTGTGGAAAGAGATTCAGGCTGAATGGCGATCTTCAGCTACATCAAAGAACTCACACAGGGGAGAAACCATTTGAATGCTCAGAGTGTGGAAAGAGATTCAGTGACAGTGGCGCTCTTCAACGACACCGAAGAACCCACACAGGGGAGAAACCTTTTGAATGCTCAGAGTGTGGAAAGAGATTCAGGCGGAATGGCACTCTTCAGCTGCATCAAAGAACT
>NW_015166021.1:21727-21884 GCF_001447785.1 Gekko japonicus
AAACCGTTTGAATGTTCAGAGTGTGGAAAGAGATTCAGGCTGAATGGCGATCTTCAGCTACATCAAAGAACTCACACAGGGGAGAAACCATTTGAATGCTCAGAGTGTGGAAAGAGATTCAGTGACAGTGGCACTCTTCAACGACACCGAAGAACCC
>NW_015166021.1:22089-22250 GCF_001447785.1 Gekko japonicus
TCACACAGGGGAGAAACCATTTCAGTGTTCAGAGTGTGGAAAGAGATTCATGCAGAATGGTGCTCTTCAGCTGCATCAAAGAACTCACACAGGGGAGAAACCGTTTGAATGCTCAGAGTGTGGAAAGAGATTCAGTGACAGTGGCACTCTTCAACGACACC
>NW_015166021.1:23141-37019 GCF_001447785.1 Gekko japonicus
ACTGTGGTGCTCTTCAACGACACCGAAGAACCCACACAGGGGAGAAACCTTTTGAATGCTCAGAGTGTGGAAAGAGATTCACTCAGAGTACCAGTCTTCAAAATCATTTGACAACCCACACAGGGGAGAAACCGTTTGAATGCTCAGAGTGTGGAAAGAGATTCAGTGACAGTGGCACTCTTCAACGACACCGAAGAACCCACACAGAGGAGAAACCTTTTGAATGCTCAGAGTGTGGAAAGAGATTCACTCAGAGTACCAATCTTCAAAATCATTTGACAACCCACACAGGGGGGAAACCATTTGAATGCTCAGAGTGTGGAAAGAGATTTAGTGACAGTGGCACTCTTGAACGACACCGAAGAACCCACACAGGGGAGAAACCTTTTGAATGTTTAGAGTGAGGAAAGAGATTCAGGCGGAATGGCGCTCTTCAGCTGCATCAAAGAATTCACACAGGGGAGATACTGTTTGAATGCTCACCGTGTGGAAAGAGATTCAGTGACAGTGCCACTCTTCAACGACACCGAAGAACCCATACAGGGGAAAAACTTTTTGAATGCTCAGAGTGTGGAAAGAGATTCACTCAGAGTACCAATCTTCAAAATCATTTGACAACCCACACAGGGGAGAAACCGTTTGTATGCTCAGAGTGTGGAAAGAGATTCAGGCAGAATGGCGATCTTCAGCTGCATCAAAGAACTCACACAGGGGAGAAACCATTTCAATGCTCAGAGTGTGGAAAGAGATTCAGGTGAAATGGCAATCTTCAACTGCATCAAAGAACTCACACAGGGGAGAAACTGTTTGAATGCTCACAGTGTGGAAAGAGATTCAGGCAAAGTGACTATCTTCAACTTCATCAAAGAACTCATACAGGGGAGAAACCATTTGAATGCTCAGAGTGTGGAAAGAGATTCAGTACGAGTAAGCATCTTAAACAGCACCAAAGAACCCACACAGGGGAGAAACCTTTTGAATGCTGACAGGGTAATGCACCCCCCACCTGATCACCATAGGGACCCCCAGCCTCTCTTCTACGTTCTAAGGCCTTGCCTCTGGTGTCTCACGCTGCCCAGCATTTGGCCACCCTGGGAACACATTAATGCCTTGAGTGCCCTTTAAGGAATAGCCGCTTGCCAACACCACTGGAACTCCTTTTAAATCAGCATGTCCAAAATGGTGGACTCCTGTGTGGTGGCCCATTATTGCCACAACTTAGTACAGCCTCCACATCGTAGAGCCTTCACATTAGCCCGTTTAAATGTTTTCCCCTCAAACGTGCTCTTAGGTCATTTTAACAAAATTCCCTTACACTCGTGGGCTCTCAATGAAATTGCTGAGCAGTCGGGTTAGAAGCGACAAAAGGAAGTCCTTCTTCACCCAAAAGGTATTAACACGCAGAATTCACTACCACAGGAGGTGGTGGTGGCTAGAAGCATGGACGACTTCAAGAGGGAATTAGATAAGCATATGGAGCAGAGGTCCATCGTGGCTCTTAGCCACAAGGTACAGAGAGGAACTCTCGGTCTGGGGCAAGGGATGCTCGGTATTCTTTTTTTAAAAAACAAGTTTTATTATTCAGATATATGAATACATTCAGTATTACTACTATCCATTCAATATATGCCCATTTCTTCTCCCTCCTACCCCCCCTTCTCTTGGCCTCTCGCAATGCTTCCACCCCTTTATACCAAATCGGATCTTACATTTCTATCACTTTTAATCTATCATTATCTATTATTCAGGTAACCTTATCACATTATAATCTTCTATTCATTCGATTATAGTATGTTCTTAATAACTCTCAAAGCAAAGTAAATTATTTTTCACATCCCAATTAGTATCCATATATTCTTTAAAGTCTATCCATTCTTCAAAAAATTCTCCATCTTCTTTATTATTGAGTTTTCTCATCAGTTTGTCCATTTCCGCCATAAAAAGCACCTTCTTTATCCAATTCCATTTCTCTGGCACTCTTTCTTGTTTCAAAAATTGCGCAAAAGTCATTCTGGCAGTTGTAATCAAATACCATAAAAAATTTCTTTTGGTTAGATTAACTTCCTCCATCTTAAGTCCTAAAAGTAGTATTTTTGGCTCTTTTTTAAAGGTACATTTCAAAAATTTTTGCATTTCCTCATGGACTTCTGTCCAGAAGTCTACTGCTTTATCACAAGTCCACCATATATGGTAAAAAGAGCCTTCATGTTTTTTACATTTCCAACAATTATTTGACATATTTTCATTCATATTTGCTATTTTTTTTGGCGTCATATACCATCTATACATCATTTTATAACAATTTTCTTTCAAATTAGTACAAGTCGAAGTTTTCATAGACTTTTCCCACAAACATTCCCAAGATGACATAGTTATTTCCTTATTCATATTTATAGCCCATTTTATCATTTGTTCTTTTACTGTTTCATCCTCCGTATACCATTTTAACAAAACCTTCTGTATTTTTGATATCATTTTTTCCCCTTTTTCCTCCCAAACACATTCCATTTCATTATTTTTCTCCCTAAAGCCATACCTTTTTTTATCAGTTACAAACAAATCATATATCTGTCTATAATTTAACCAATCACATTCAAAGTCTAATTCTTCTCTAGCTTTAATCACAAAATTTTTCCCTTCAATTTTTAAAATATCTCTATATGTTAACCAATCTTTGCCCTTATATCTTGAATAGGGTTTAATTACTTCAGCCGGTACAATCCATAATGGTCTATCTTCAAAAAAAAACCTTTTGTGTCTCATCCAAGTCTCGAACAGTGACTTGTTTAAAAAATTTGTCCATTTTTGTTTTTTCATACCATAAATAGGCGTGCCATCCAAATCTAGTCATGACCTTCTAATGCCAACATTTTCTTGTTGTCCAAATTAATCCATTGTTCAATCCATGTCAAGCACACCGCTTCATGATACAACCTAAGATTAGGTAACTGAAAACTTCCTCTTTCCTTTGCATCACATAAAATTTTCATTTTTATCTTCAGTTTCCTGCCCGCCCACACAAAGTTCGATAGTTTCTTCTGCCAAAGGTTCAACACCTTAATTTCCTTCACTATCGGGATAGTTTGAAATAAAAACATCAACCGTGGTAAGACATTCATTTTAACCACCGATATTCTTCCCAATAATGATAAATTCATAGTGTCCCATTTTTTTAAATCTTGTAAAATTTTACTCCACAGCTTTTCATAATTACTTTTTAAAAGATCTATATTTTTCATTGTCAATTCAATTCCTAAATATTTTGTTTTTTTCACCACTTCGCACTTGATTTCTTCTTGCAGTTTCAATTGTCTTTCTTTCGTCATATTTTTACATAACACTTTTGTCTTATTCTTATTCACATAGAATCCAGCCAAGTCCCCAAATTCTTTTATCCTTTCCATTAACAGCGGTATGTTGTTAATTGGCTCTTTAATCAAAAACATCACATCATCTGCAAATGCCCTGTATTTATATGAAAAACCTTTTAGTGTGAGTCCTTTTATGTCCTTATCATCTCTTATTTTCCCCAATAACACTTCTAAAATCCAAATGAACAACAATGGGGATAACGGGCATCCTTGCCTGGTTCCTTTTTGTACCTTAAAATGCTCTGTCATGTCTTTATTTACATTCAGAGCAGCTCTTTGCTCTGAATATATTGCCTTAATTAAATCTATGAAAGACTGCCCCACGTCCATTTTTTCCAGTACTTGAAGCATAAAGTCCCAATTTAAGTTGTCAAAAGCTTTTTCAGCATCAACAAATAAAAATCCAACTTCTTTCTCTGGGTGCTTGTCATAGTATTCAATTGCGTCAACCACCATTCTTAAATTGTCTCTAATTTGTCTATTTGGTAAAAAACCGGCTTGTTCTTCAGTTATAACATCCTTTAAATATTTCTTCACTCTTTCCTTGTTCCTCCGCTATGACTTCTTTCAAGTAATTCTTCACTCTTTCCGAGATTATTTTGGCAAACAGTTTATAATCATTGTTAAGAAGAGAGATTGGTCTATAATTTTTCACATTTGTCAAATCTTGTCCTTCTTTTAGTATAAGTGATATATTAGCTTCTTTCCACGTTTCAGGTACAATTTGTGTCTCCCTTATCTCATTTGATAAAAGTTCAAAAATCGGGATTAACTCCTCTTTTAATTTCTTATAAAATTTTGCAGTAAAACCGTCTGGTCCCGGAGCTTTTCCCAACTTAGCTTCTTCTATCGCATTCAATATCTCCCCTTTTTGAATTGGACGTTTCAACATTTCCTTACTTGCTTGTTGCATCTCTGGCAATTCTACTTTGTCTAAATACTCTTTTATTCTTTCCACATCAACATTCTTCTTTTGAAATAATTTTGCATAGTACTTAAAGAATACTCTTTTAAGTCCATTTATATCCACAATTTATTTATCTATTAACCACCTCTCCCTTCTATTCTTCAGTTGCCATGCCAAAATTTTTCCTGGTTTATTCGCTCGTTCAAAGGATTTTTGTTGTAGTCTCTTTAAGTTCCAATACATTTCTCTATTTAATATCACATTCAGTTGGTCTTGCAAAATATGTATTTCCTTGACAATTTTCTTACTCCCTGGTTTTTTCTTTAACTCTTTTTCTTTCTGTCGAATCTTGTCTTGTAAATCAGTCTGTTGTTTAAATTTTTCTTTCCTGTCCTTGGCGTATAACGATATGAGTGTTCCTCTCATTACTGCTTTATATGCATCCCATACCGTCTGTATTCTCATACCTTGGATCTAGATTCTCTTGAAAGAAAGTTTGTGTTTCTTTACGTAATGTCTCAACTATTTTTGTCTTATCCAGTAAATCTTCATTAATTCTCCACTGAAATTGTTTACTTTTCTCTTTTGACATCTAAATTATTGGGTTGTGATCTGAATTACTCTTTGGTAGAATTTCTACCTTTTGCATTTTCATAGCAATTTCTCCTGACATCCAAATCATATCTATCCTCGAAAAAGAATTATGTCTATTGGAATAGAAGGTAAAATCTTTAATTTTCGGGTTCCATTTTCTCCACACATCTTCCATTTTCTCTTGTTCTGTCAATTTAAATTTTTTGGGGGGTAACTTTCCAATTTTCTCATCACTTTTCTTCTTAGATTGCCGATCCAGTTGGTTGTTTACAGTACCATTAAAATCTCCCGCCAAAACAATCTGTTCATAATTCACTTGATCCAGTTCCCTTGTCAAATCCTTAAAGAAGTTTTCTTTTGTTCCATTAGGTGCATATACATTGACTATCAAAGTTTTCTTCTGGTGCATCATTATTTCCACTCCCACATATCTTCTTTCTTTGTCACTAAAGATTTCTTTTGGTTCGAGTTCCTTCTTAACATAAATCACCGTCCCTTTCTTCTTTTTCCGCTACCAACGCACAAAATTCTTCCCCTAATTTTTTATTTATCAAAAATTTACTGTCCTGCTTCTTTATATGTGTTTCTTGCAAACATATTATATAACATTTTTGCTTCTCCAACCAATGCTTCACTAATTTTCTTTTATTAGGCGAATTAAGTCCATTCACATTCCAAGATAAAAATTTGTACTCCATGGTGCCTGATTTTATATATCTCCAAAATCATCTACATTGTCCGCCTTGAACCTATACATATCACTCGTTGTCTTGATTGTGTATCTTAATGTTTGGTAGGTAAAAGACAATCCTTGTGGTATTTCCCATCTGAATCTAATGTTAAGTTGTTTCAGTTTATCTGCCAGCTTTTTAAACTTCCTTCTATCCTGTAAAATCGCTCTTGGGAGCTCTGTCATTATCTTTTTGCCATCAATCTCCAACGGTTGTGTGAATTGCTTCTTGAAAATATTTTCTTTCATTCTCTTTGTAACAAATTGCACAATCACATCCCTTGGTAACTTCTTCTTTTCGGCATACAATGAATTCACTCTATAGATCAAATCAAACCCTGAATTCATATCTCCTTGGTCTTCTCCCAGATATTCCGTCAAAGCTGTCATCACTCTGAGACGTATATTCTCATCCAGTTTTTCTTCAATACGTCTTAACCTCAGATGGTTTTGCATTCCTCTATATTCCATTACCGATTCCAGTCTTTTATTCTCTTGTATTGTTGTCTCCAACTTTTTATCCATGTCTTGTGTTTTTTGCTCCATCTCTGTCGACTTGGTTACTAGACTTTGAACTTCCTTCTTGACCTCTGTAACTTCTTTCTTGACTTCTGCCACTTCTGCTATAACCAGTTCTTTCATTGCTGCCATATTTTTCTCTTGTGCTTCTTCCAGCTGTTCCATCTGCTGTTGCAGCTGTTGCTTCTCTTGTTTTCCCAAACTTTGAATTGCATCCATCATTGTCTTTTCCATAGCTTCCATTGCAGCTTTCCACTTTTTCTTATCTTTGCCAGCCATCCTCGGACTTGATGTGGACTCTGCCCTTTTTCTCTGTCTTAAATCCGTTTTGAAACTTTAAGGTAAACAAATTCCGTCAAAAACGTCAACTTTAGTATGTTTCAACTCTTCTAAGTGCGCTTGTTCGAATCGTCCCTTTTTCGCACTATTTTCTCCTTATTTTCAGTCTTAAATTAAACTTTTAAATTTTAGTCCACCTCAAAACGGCGAGTGCAACTTCTCTATGATTTTCTGGCTAGAGTAGGCTTATTTTTAACTTCCTGGTTCCTGTCCCTTCAGATAATCGGTCTTCCAGTGTACTCCTTTTCTCTTCTGATCCTCTTCCGGTCCTCTGACATCTTGCCAAGCCCACTCTAGCCCTGCACTTGTCTTCCGCAGTCACAAATTCCAGCCGGATGAAGCTTTCTGTAACACCTTCTAGCACAGTCTTGCAGTCTTTCACATCAGTTTCGATCTCACACGCCACACTTTATCTCTTATTAACCACAGGAATGTTAAACAAAGTCTTTTTTTCTTCAATTTTACGCTTTGATAAGTTCTTTTAAACACGGAAACGAACAGATTATTTTAAAAAAGTCTTTATGCGCTTGTCCGCTTGGTTCAAACTTCGCTACAATTTCCCTCCAGTAAGCAGAAAGTTTTTGTTACCTTGCATGTTTACCTTCGGGTTTTTGCATTGCTTCTTTTCACTTCAACTTGATCTTGGTTCTAAAGAAATCGGGTGATGACGGATTTATGCTGATTTATCAGCTCGGTTGGCTGCTTTAGTGCTGGTGCGCAAACATCCGCTTTGGGGGAGGAGGTCAAAGCGCGCAACAAGCCTTGGGATGCTTGGTATTCTTGATGCTTGGGGGGGGCAACAGTGGGAGGGCTTCTAGTGTCCTGGCCTCACTGCTGGACCTCCTGATGGCACTGGTATTTTTGGCCACTGTGTGACAGAGTGTTGGACTAGATGGGCCAGTGGGCTGATCCAACATTGGCTTCTCTTATGTTCTTATGAAATCCTTTAAAATCTGTGGATTCGATATATCATAATTTTTTCGACTGTCAGTTTCACTCAGTCTTACACAAAGAATTGTTGTCACCTTTATTTCCTCCTAATTCTAATAAAGGAAAAGCTATTCAGTATTTATTAAAGGATGTTAATTCTAATATCACAGCTATCGTGGCCACGTTTCTTGCCAAAGCAGCTAAAGTTAGATTTATGTTCCTAAAGGAGTTATTAATATTGTTTACTATGTTTTTAAATAACTACGCTGTGCTATTGTATTTTTCTGTACCTTACTGTTATGCCATTAAAGGTATTTGAATTTGGTAGTTTACATGCATCTTTTTAGCAGAGCACCATATTTGAGCTAAGAAAACAAAAGAAACTAGCAAAAATGCAAATCCTCTGTCCCTTTCACTATACATGCCCTATCAGCTGTTAGAATAAAACAGGCTGTTTTAGCTAAGGAAGTTACAGATCTCCACAAAGTGGTCATTACCTTGAAGCTTGTTCCCCGTGTCCCCTGTGTTCCTGTTGTTCAGTTGCACAGCCGAGTCTGACTCATCGCAGCCCCATGGACCACATCACGCCAGGCCCTCTATCACATGGTTAATACGGTTGCCTCAGGAGTCGCAGGGGTCTTTTTTGGGGGGAGCCCTCTGGAGCGCCGCTCCTGCAGCCCACGTGGCGGCAAGCCCAGCCCCGGGTCCCCCGAGCCCGCGCAAGAGAGTGCAACAGGCGCTCGCCACCCAAGCCTCTGAGCGTGGGAGTTTCTCGAGAACAGTTGGGCCGAAGACAAGTGGGCGAGCTCTTCTTGCGCAGAGCGCTGCTGGCGGGTCGGCTCAGCCCCTCAGTGCCTGGCCCCACATGGAGAGCCAAGAGAGCAGCAGAGCGGGGCTGCGGACGCGGCGAAGTCAAAAGCTGAGCTCTTGCCGCAGTTCGGCGAAAACTTCTTTCTTGCGGCTGCCTCTCTCCCCAGGCGGGCGATACGAACCCGAAAGGCAGGCGTGAGCCACGGGGCGCTGTCTTGCGGCTGCCTCCCCATTCGACAAGCCCCGTGTGGCTGCCGGGCTCCCTCGTCACCACCAGAGCGCCACCGTGCCACCAACAAGTGGCTCCCGCTGTCTTCTTGCTCCGGGCTCGCCTTCTGCTCTTCGCTAAGCCGGCGCTTTTCTTCCACGGAAGCTCGGGAAGTTTTCTGAGCCCAGCCATTTCCCCACCGCGAGACAAACTTTCTCTTGGCTCACCTTTGCCTCCTCCAGCCGCGGCGGGTGAGTGTAACTTTAAGGCGAGGCGGGGGGGTAGGGGTGGCGGGATCCCTCCTGTGCGAGGTCTTGTGTGACCCGATCTCTCTGCTGCCTTCGAGGAAATGTCCTGGGGAGCGTTGCGGGAATGCAGTTTGACTGACAGGCACCGGGTGGGTTGGATGCAGGGGAGAAACAGCCCTCGAAAGGGGGCCCATCCCCATCCCGCCCTGTGCCTGTCTAGCCCTCCCGGAGAAGGAGGTGTCTGCCTGCCTGGCCCAGACGGGTGAGGCCAGGCGAGAGATGGGGGGGTCCCGTCCTGGGGGTCCCATCACCGGCTGGGAGACGCGAAGCCAGTCTGGGCAGCCTTGCCCCTTTCTGCAGCGCCCACTCCTCCTCTGGGGCTAAGGTGCCTCTCCCCCCAGATCGGGCAGACCATCAGTCCTTCGGGACTCTTTCTTCTGGTCTCCATGGCCAGTCTGCCCCTACTGACATCAGCAATATATGAAATGTTCCTTCCTTATCCTCACATCCAGGTATTGACCAGATCCAGCCTTGCTTCGCTGCAGTAAGATACTCATTTAATATATCCTGCTTTCCTCCCTTGTGGGGAGAACCCCAAGCAGTTTCTCATGATCCGTCTCCCCTCCTATGCTACGTTCTAGCCTCACAACAACCCTGTGGAGTTGATTAGGCTGAGAGAGTATGATGGTCACCCAGCCAAGCTTCCAGGGCACAGCAGGTAATAGCCACTGATGGACCTCTGCTCCATATGCTTATCTAATTCCCTTTTGAAGCCGTCCATGCTTGTAGCACCCACCACTTCCTGTGGCAGTGAATTCCATGTGTTAATCACTCTTTGGGTGAAGAAGTACTTCCTTTTATCCGTTCTAACCCGACCGCTCTGCAGTTTCATGGAGTGCCCACGAGTTCTTGTATTGTGAGAAAGGGAGAAAAGTACCTCTTTCTTTACCTGCTCTTTCCCATGCATAATCTTATAAACCTCGATCATGTCACCCCTCAGTCGTCTTTTCTCCAAGCTAAAGAGCCCTAAGCGCTTTAACCTTTCCTCATAGGGAAAGTGTTCCAACCCTTTTATCATTCGAGTTGCCCTTTTCTGCACTTTTTCCAAAGCTATAATATCCTTTTTAAGGTGTGGTGCCCAGAACTGCACACAGTATTCCAAATGAGGTCTCACCATTGATTTATATAGGGGCATTATTATATTGGCTGATCTGTTTTCAATACCCTTCCTAATAATCCCCAGCATAGCATTGGCCTTCTTTATTGCAGTCACACACTGTCTCGACATTTTCAGTGAGTTATCCACTACAACTCCAAGATCTCTCTCTTGCTCAGTCTCTGCCAGTTCAGACCCCATCAATGTGTATTTATATTTAGGATTTTTGGCTCCAATGTGCATCACCTTGCACTTGGCCACATTGAACCCCATTTGCCATGTTGACGCCCACTCGCCCATCCTTGACAGATCCCCTTGGAGTGCCTCACAATCCTCACTGGTTTTCACCACCCTGAACAACTTTGTATCATCCGCAAATTTAGCCACTTCACTGCTTACTCCCATCTCCAAATCATTAATGAACAAGTTAAAAAGCAGTGGACCAAGTACTGATCCCTGCGGTACCCCACTGCTTACCACCCTCCACTGAGAAAATTGCCCACCTACACTCACTCTCTGTTTTCTATGAACTAGCCAGTTTTTGATCCATAAAAGGACTTGTCCTTCTATCCCATGATTTTTGAGCTTACTTAGGAGCCTTTGATGAGGAACTTTATCAAAAGCTTTCTGGAAGTCAAGGTAAATAATATCTATTGGATCCCCCTTGTCCACATGTTTGTTCACCCCCTCAAAGAACACTAACAGGTTAGTGAGACAAGATCTTCCCTTACAGAAACCGTGCTGAGTCTGCCTCAATAGGTTTTGTTCATCTATGTGCCTACTAATTCTTTCCTTAATAATGGTTTCCACCAATTTACCCGGTATCGACGTCAGACTGACTGGCCTGTAATTTCCCGGATCTCCTCTGGAACCCTTTTTAAAGATGGGAGTGACATTAGCTACCTTCCAATCCTCAGGAATGGAGGCAGATTTTAAGGAAAGATTACATATCTTTGTCAGGAGATCTACAAGTTCACATTTGAGTTCTTTCAGAACTCTCGGATGTATGCCATCTGGGCCTGGTGATTTTTCAGTTTTTAAGTTGTCTATCAGTTTTAGGACCTCCTCTCTCGTCACCTCAATCTGACTCAGGTCTTTCAACACCCCTCCTGAAATCAGTGGTTCTGGAGTGGGCAAGCACTTCTCATCTTCCACAGTGAAGACGGAGGCAAAAAATGCATTTAGCTTCTCAGCCATTTCCCTATCATCCTTCAATACTCCTTTTACCCCTTGGTCGTCCAAGGGCCCCACTGCCTCCCTGGCTGGTTTCCTGTTTCTAATGTATTTGAAGAAAGTTTTATTGTTGGTTTTTACGTTTTTTGCTATATGCTCCTCATATTCCCTTTTTGCCTGCCTGACCTCAGACTTGCATTTTATTTGCCATAGCCTGTGTTCCGTTTTATCAGCCTCACTGTGACTAGCTTTCCACTGCTTAAAGGAATTCTTTTTACTTTTTACAGCTTCCATTACTCTGTTTGTTAACCATGCAGGCTTTTTCCTATACCTTTTTGTGCCTTTCCTAACCTGCGGAATATATATTTTTTGAGCTTCTAGGATCGTAGTTTTAAATAGATCCCAAGCTTCCCCAATTGTTTTGACCCTTTCTACTTTTCCTTTCAGTTTCCTCCCCACGTGTCCCCTCATATCAGAGAAATTACCCCTTTTAAAGTTAAAAATGGTTGTGTGAGTCTTTTTGGCCAATTCTCTATTTGTACAAATGATGAACTCAACAACATTATGATACATTTGTTTTGTTTTATCTGTTGCAGTGTCACAAAATTGTCCCTGTTTCCCTCCTTCTTCCCTTCTCTTTCTTTCCCTCCTTCTTTCCTTCTGTTTCTTTCCCTCTTTCCTTCCTCCTTTCTTTCTCTCTACTCTCTCTCTTTCCTTCTGTCTTTCCTCCTGTGGCCCAACTCTAGTGAGAAGGGGTTTAAAGTTTAAACCCCTTCTCTCTTCGCTCCCCCCCCTCGAAAGGGAGGGGAGGGGAGGCTTTTGAAGATGCCTCCCCCCCTTTTGCTTCCCCTTCTGCCATCACTTCCGGTGATGCCAGGGGGCGTGGCATATGCTAATAGCCCAGTAGCTCATTAGCATGCCATATACTAATGAGCTCCTGCAGCTCTTTTTCTACGATAAGACCCCTGGTTAAGAGTCATGTGTCTTCTCATCACTTGAGCATCCCAGAGAAAGAAAAACTATTTCCAGTTGCAAAGAGAATTTATCACCTTTGTTTTGCCCTCCCACATGACCCAATCTGGCCAGGTCAGAGAAGAACATAAGTACATAAGAGAAGCCAATGTTGGCCCATCTTGTCCAACACTTTGTCACACTGTGGCCAAGAATAATAGTAAGAATAAGAGATTGGATTTATACCCCGCCCTTCACTACCCAAAGGTGTCTCAGAGAGGCTTACAAACTCCTTTCCCTTCCCCTCCCCACAACAGACACCCTGCGAGGTAGGCGGGGCTGAGAGAGCTCTTGACAGAAACTGCTCTTTTTTCAAGAACAGCTCTTATCAGAACTATGGCTTGCCCAAGGTCATCCAGCGAGGTGCAAGTGGAGGAGTGGGGAATCAAACCCGGTTCTCCCAGATTAGAGTCCAGGCACTTAACCACTACACCAAACTGGCCAAAAACACCAGGTGCCATCAGGAGGTCCAGTGGTGGGGCCAGGACACTAGAAGCCCTCCCACTGTTGCCCCCCCCCAAGCACCAAGAATACAGAGCATCACTTGCCCTAGACTGAGATTCCCTATCTATACCTTGTGGCTAATAGCCAAAGATGGACTTCTGCTCCATATGCTTATCTAATTCCCTCTTGAAGTTGTCCATGCTTGTATGTGTTAATCACTCTTTAAACACATACTTCCATGTGTTAATCACTATTTTGGTGAAGAAGTAGTCCCTTTTATCTGTTCTAACCTGACTGCTCAGCAATTTCATTGAGTGCCCACAAGTTCTTCTCTTGTGAGAAAGGGAGAAAAGTACTTCTTAGTCTTAGTCTTAGGAGCCTTTGATGAGGAACCTTATCAAAAGCTTTCTGGAAGTCAAGGTAAACAACATCTATTGGGTCCCCCTTGTCCACATGTTTATTCACTCCCTCAAAGAACAAGATCTTCCCTTACAGAACCAATGCTGAGTCTGCCTCAATAGTTCTTGTTCATCAATGTGCTTACTAATTCTTTCCTTAATAACAGTTTCCACTAACGTTCCCGGTATCGATGTCAGACTGACTGGGCTGTGATTTTCCGGATCTCCTCTGGAACCCTTTTCAAAGATGGGAGTGACACTCCCCCCCCCCGCCCCTGTGCCACGGGCATCCTTCTATCATTGTGCAAAGTGTGTAGAACGGAACTGATGAGAAGCGCTTTTTTCATAAAGGAAATAGGGTTGCCCTGTTGGCTCAAGGTAGAATTTAATTGTGAGCATTTTTTGGAGACAGTTTTCTTTTTTTCCTCTCTCAGCTCCCATAACAGATGTATTTGGGGGGGGGGGATTGACGACCTTCCCTAGGAGGAAAGGCTGAAGTGTCTGGAACGTTTCATTTGAGAAAAGAGGGGACTACGGAAAGAAGAAGAAGAGGAAGGGAGGAGGAGGAGGAGGAGGAGATTGGATTTATACCCCGCCCTTCACTCAGCGTCTCAGAGCGGCTTACAAACTCCTTTCCCTCCCCCTCCCCACAGTTCTCAAAGAGAGTCAACAGGGATGTAAACAGAAGCGTTCCAGGTTACATGGGGAGTGTGGGGAGATGACCTGTGTGAACTACAAACAAATGGGCTGGAAACAGTTTAGAACTAGAGTGTACCTCCTTGCTCTGCTTATGCAATTTGAGAGCCAGTTTGGTGTAGTGGTTAAAGTGCGCGGACTCTAATCTGGGAGAGCCGGGTTTGATTCCCCACTCCTCCACTTGCACTTGCTGGGTGACCTTGGACAAGTCATAGTTCTGTCTCAGCTGTTCTCTCAAGGGCAGTTCTCGAGATAACTCTCTAAGCTCTGCCTACCTCACAGGGTGGGAAAGGGAAGGGATCGGAAGCCGCTCTGAGGACAGGGTATAATCCAATCTCCTCCTC
>NW_015166022.1:0-1174 GCF_001447785.1 Gekko japonicus
TGGGGAGGACATGAACCTCAGTGGGGTACGAGGCCTCCAAACCACCCATTTTCTCCAGGGGAACTGATCTCTGTAGTCTGGAAATGAGCTGTACCAGGGGATCCCCAGGTCCCACCTGGAGGCTGGCATCCCTATCCCACTTCGCAACCATAGAGAGTAGTTCCTTTTGCAAATTGTGGCGGTGGTGGCCGTCTCTTTGGACCTAGAAATTTGACTGAAGAAACTACACTGTATTGAACTCCATGATTCATGAGCTTATGATATTCTTGAAGAAGATATCCGAAATGAAGATTGTAGTCTGGCGCCTTCACTAAATGAATGAAAACTATATACAATATATTTATATTTTCAGAATGGTTGTTTGTTACATTGGTGTATACATGCGCCTCGGCGTTTAGTCGTGCCTGCCACATGACCACGGAGAAGTCTTTGGACAGTGCTGGCTCTTCGGCTTATTTACTTATTATCAAACTTATACCCCGCCCTTCCCGCAAGCTGAGTCAGTGTGAGCCAGCGCACCATTTTTTAGCCTCCGGCTCACACATTGTTGTCTCCGCTCAGGAAGGAGGGCTCCGGAGCAAACTAACTGATGCAGTAGCCAAATAGCTTGCTCACAACTTTAATGCCAGGAGCACCCAAAGTAGAATTTTTGCTCACAGGACTCCACATCTTAGAGGGAGCATTGCCAGTGTTCCCTCTGAGCTGACTTAGTGTGAGCCGGCTCATAGCTCTTTAGCCTCCGGCTCACAGCTCTTTAGCCTCCGGCTCACAGTTCCTTAGCCTCCGGTTCACACATTTTTGTCTTTGCTCAGGAAGGATGGCTCCGGAGCAAAATAATTTATGCAGTAGCCAAAAATCGCCAGCTCACCACTTTAATGCCAGTCGCTCACAAAGTAGGATTTTTGCTCAGGAGACTCCTCCACAGCTTAGAGGGCGCATTGGAGGAGGCTGGCAACAGTTGCATGTAAATAGAATAATGGAATCATAAAGCGTTGGAAGGGGTCCTCCGGGGTCATCTAGTCCAACCCCTTGCCCAAGGCAGGAAATCCACAAAGACCTCCCCCCCGCACACACACCCCAGTGACCGCTGTTCCATGCTCAGAAGGTGGCAAAAAACCTCCAGGATTCCTGGCCGGATAGTTTTTTCCCTGGAAATGAGGCTTCAATTTATTAT
>NW_015166022.1:1707-22402 GCF_001447785.1 Gekko japonicus
CTGACCCCCCCCCCCACACACACACACCCCTTCTCCCCACGGAGTCCCGCCAGAGGAGCGCTCGTGCTTCCTGGGCTCATGATGGGACTGTGCTGCGATCCTCACAACAGCCCTGTGAGGCAGGCCACCCCGAGGTGGCGCTGGAGAATGTTAGGATAGGATCGCGGGCGGGGGGGCGGGGCTTCCAAGCAAAGCATTGTGCTGGCTAAGACCAATGCTCCCTCTAAGCTGTGGAGTCTTGTGAGCAAAAATTCTACTTTGTGAGCTACTGGCATTGAAGTGGTGAGCTTGAGCGATTTGGCTACTGCAGAAATCAGTTTGCTCTGGAGCAACGCTCCCTCTAAGCTGTAGACTCTTGTGAGCAAAAAGTCTACTTGGTGAGCTACTAGCATTAAAGCTGTGAGCGAGCAATTTGGCTGCTGCATAAATGAGTTTGCTCCGGAGCCCTCCTTTCCTGAGTTAAAACAAAAATGTGTGAGCCAGAGGCTAAAAAACTGTGAGCACACTAACTCAGCTTAGAGGGAACACTGGTTAAGACGCTGACCGTCAGAGCGGAAGGTCGGTACTTTGGCAGTTTGAGACCCCAGTGCTGCAAGACAGAGTAAGTTCCTGTCTCCAGTCCCAGCTCCTGCCTACCTAGCAGCTCAAAAGCAAGAAATTGCAAGAAATTACAAGTAGATAAACAGGTACCACTTCAGTGGGGAGGTAACAGCATTCTGTGCAACCACGGTTTCTAGTGACCACGGAAACGTCTTCGGACAGCGCTGGCTCTTCAGCTTGGAAACGGAGAAGAGTGCCGCACCCCTAGAGTCGGATTCGACTGGCTTTCGAGCAAGGGAAACCTTTGCCTTTAGGGACCCATGATCAATGTTCCCTCTAAGCTGTGGAGTCTTGTGAGCAAAAAACTACTTTGTTGTTGTTGTTATTATTATTATTTGTGAGCTACTGGTATTAAAGTTGTGAGCGAGCGATTTGGCTGCTGCATGAATTAGTTTGCTCTGGAGCCATCTTTCCTGAGCTAAGACAGAAATGTGTGAGCCGGAGGCTAAAAAACTGTGAGCTAGCTCACACTCACTCAGCTTAGAGGGAACACTGCCCATGATATATTCAGGATATAAGCTTTCGAGAGCCAGAGCTCCCTTGGTTATCTGACGGAGAGAGCTGCAGCTTTGGACAGCTCACACCCCGAAAATCCAATTGGTCTCTAATGTGCTACTGGACTCGAACCTCGCTTTTCATTGGATGCACACGAAAGCCAGTTTGGTGTAGTGGTCAGGAGCACGGACTGTAATCTGGGAGAACCGGGTTTGATTCCCCACTCCTCCACATGGCAGCTACTGACGTGACCTTGGGTCAGTGACAAGTTCTCTCAGAGCTGTTCTCTCAAGAGCAGTCATTGAAAGAGGTCTCTCAGCCCTCACAGGGTGCCTGTTGTGGGGAGGGGAAGGGAAAGGAGTTTGTGAGCCACTCTGAGACTCCTTCGGGTAGTGAAGGGCGGGGTATAAATCCAATCTCTTCTCTTCTTATACACAGAATTAAACTTTGTTGGTCTTAAAGATGCCTCTGAACTCAAATTTCGTTCTATTGCACATAGTAGGGTACAGTGCCACAAAGTCCCCCTTCCAAAGCAGCCATTTTCTTCAGAGGAACTTATCTCTTCAGTCTGGGGATCAGTTGTAATTTTGGGAGATCTCTGGGCCCCACCTACCATGGAGGGGGAATGTGGGAAGGCGTTTCACCTACACCAGTGGTGGCGAACCTATGGCACGGGTGTCGGAGGTGGCACTCAGAGCCCTCTCTGTGGGCACGCGTGCCATCGCCCCAGCCAGGCCCAGACCATCATTAAAGTGTCGAATTCTCTGCCAAATAATTTTAAGTAAATTAAAACATTTGGGATTGCTTTCGTTACTTTGTTTGGATCATCTTAAGTTAACATATGAGTTGTTTTTTCTAAAGTATAACCTCAGTTTTCAGGTTAAATTGCAGTGTTGGCACTTTGTGATAAATAAGTGGGTTTTGGGTTGCCGTTTGGGCACTCGGTCTCTAAAAGGTTCGCCATCACCGACCTACACCCTATGATAATAGAGTTTGCCCTCTGAAGCAGCCATTTTCTCCAGGGAAACTGACCCGGAGATCGGTTCTAATACTGGGAGAATTCCTGACCCCACCTGGAGGGGGGCAAACCTCTGTGAGATCCTTGGATAATGTTATACAAAACTGGGTGGGGGGGTGTGCGTCGTAATTTGGTTTCAGGTGGGCGGCCATATTTGCAGCGACAGGACAAAAATCCAAGTTCAGCTGTGCCTTAGAGCCGAGCAACATTTTCCCGGGGAGACGCTTTAAAGTTCATCTTGTCAGATGGCACGTGGGTTTGTAACCGGTGGCTCTTTTAAAAAGAAAACCCGGTCTTTAAGGTAAAAGTAAATGAGGTGCCAGAATAACCAACATATGATGAGAACGGCCGGTAAAAGTGTTTTTTGGGGGGCAAAAGGGCTCTGATTTTTTTATGCAGAAAGCCTTCTGAACATGACACTGTCTTTCCAGATTGTGGCCCTGGATCAGAAACGGAATCAGAACCGGGAAGCGCTCAGGGCTCTGAGCAGGGAACTGGCCAGTTCAGGTGAGGCGATCTTCTTGAATGTATGAAGTTGGCGTTAGTCTGCTGAGCTCAGTATTTATTTACTCTCAAGTCCAAAGGGTCATCTAGTCAAACTGCCTGCCAACACAGGAACTATAGTTACAATATCCCTGACAAGTAGGTATCCAATCGATACTTAAAAACCTCCAGTGATGAAGAATCATTGGCCTTACAAGGGAGACTGTTCTAGTGTCTAAAACACCTCACTATCACGAAGGTCTTTTTCAAATTGAGGCAAAACCTTTTACTGTGGTGTATATCCATTAGTCCAAGTCTTGTCATCCAACATGACTGAAAAGATAAGAGCCTTGCTGGATCAGACCAGTGAGGGTCCATCTAGTCCAGCATCCTGTCTCACAGATAGCGAACTGGCGATCTCCCCCTTGAGCTTTCGCCCCCTTCTGCTTCCCCTTCTAGGGGATGGTGTCCCATTTGGGACGCGCTGTGGCTCACTGGCAGAGCCTCTGCTTGGCATGCGGAAGGTCCCAGGTTCAATCCCCGACACCTCCAGTTAAAAGGGCCAGGCAGGAGGTGATGGGAAAGACCTCCGCCTGAGACCCTGGAGAGCGGCTGCCAGTCTGAGTAGGCAGTACTGACCTTGATGGACCAAGAGTCTGATTCAGTAGAAGGCAGCTTCATGTGTTCATGTGCTCTTCTCCAAGCAAGGCTGCTTTCTTGAGCAAAGCTCTGCAGCCCCATGGATGTCTTGTCTGTGCCCCTCCTAGTGACTGTGGCCTCTGTGTTCCATTGTTGGCCCTCCAGAGGAACAGGTTGGCCCCTGTGTGAGACAGGATGCTGGACTGGATGGACCCTCACTGGTCTGATCCAGCAGGGCCCTTCTGATGTTCTCATGTAGGCCTTGGCCTCTGTGTCTTGTTGTTGGCCCTCTAGAACAGGGGTGCTGAACTCATTTGTTATGAGGGCCGGATATGACATAAATGAGACCTTGTTGGGCCGGGCCACGTGTGTCATAAAAGGTAATGCCAGGGAGCAGAGATATAAACTTTATAAAGGACACAAACACAAAGGGGTTTTTTTTGCTTAAAATAAAAGCATGCTTAAAACATCAGCACTCTTGCAATATTTTGTTTATTTAACAGTGTCTGATTTTTTTGGGGGGGGGAAATACATTTTATTAAGTGTTCGGTAAATTACAGTACAGTAAAATTGCATATAAATTGTAAAAAGCTGTTCAAATATAATACATGCGTAGTGCCTATAGGAAAAGTAGGACTTACTGTTAACCCGTTCAAAGACTGTATGCTTTTCTATAATGTGGTTGCGCAAACCCCTGCGTACGGTGTATTATTTATTGTGGCTTAAGCTATAGTGAGATATTAGTACCTCAAGTAAACAGTAAGAGCTCATATTTAGGCTGTTTAATGTGTATTTAACAGTGTCCAATAGTTGACACCTCTTGCTCTGAATGATTGCATCAAAATGTCTGTGCCGTTGCAGTCTCGAGAATGCTGTTCAGGTGTGTTATCCGTAAGCTGCAAACATACGATGAGGCAGCAGCAGAACTGGAAGAAGCAGCAGAAGACAGCCAGTTCCACTGCGGGCCTGAGAGAAGCCCTCCAGGGGCCTGGTCCGGCCCCCGGCCCACGTGTTTGACACCCCTGCTCTAGGCTGAGCCTGCATTGAGCAGGGGGTTGGATTAGATGTCCTCTATGGACCCTTCCAGCTCTGTGATTCTATGATTCCTAATGCAAACAGGAATCTCTCTTGCTCTTGGCCGACTCAGGTCCTTTTGCAGACTATGCAGCGGGGGAACCTGCCCGTCGCGAGCCGTCTGGCCGTGCTGCTGCCGGTAACGACAGGGCCCTTCCTGAAAGCTGTAAACAGAGAGGGCCGGCGCAGGAGAGAAGCCAGCAAGGGTGACACTACCAGCGAGGCTTACAATAGTTACAGGAACTTCTCAGAATTGTGCCAGTTACGGCCGCCCTCCGTGGCTCACGCGGTCCCATCAGAAGCGGAATGTTTTTCCAACAGCACATTAAGTCGGGTGACTAATGTCTCCAGCAAGTGGCAGCCGTCTCATCTCCTCCCCAGGGAGAGATTGCGAGCTGTAGCTTCTCTTGCTTCCCCTGCAGCACGGTTAGGCTTGTGCGCTAATGAAGGCAAGGGAGGATTAATGCGCTTGACCTGTGGCCTCGGGTGGTTCTTTTGGTTCCTGGGAGCATCTGAAAAGGCCCCGCAGCCTTCGCAGGACAGACTGTCTGCTTCTGCTCTTTTGTACTCCTGAAATACAGTTCTCGGTCTGTCTCCTCTCGAGGGAGGGGTTTTTTTTCCCTTCCAGAGAGAGAACATTGATTTCTCCTGCCTCCAGTCCACACCTTGGAGTAAAATCTTGTTAATCTACAGGGCGCCCACCAGGCTTCGATCTATTTGTACTGGAACAGCCCCAGTAGAATGTTCCAGTCAAGGTCGGGGAGGACGAGTTCGGGATAATGAAGAAGAGAAGATATTGCATTTGTAACCCGCCCTTCACGGCCCAAAGGAGTCTTAGAGCAGCTTACAATCTCCCTTCCCTTCCCCTCCCCACAACAGACACCCTGTGAGGTGGGTGGGGCCGAGAGAGCTCTTTTGAGGACTGCTCTTGAGAGAACATCTCTGAGAGAACTTGTGACTGACCCAAGGTCACACCAGGAGCTGCAAGTGGAAGATTGGGACTCAAACACGGTTCCCTAGATTAGAGTCCGCCGCTCTTAACCACTACACCAAACTGGCTCAATGGTGGAAAGCAGTGTCAAGCCACCTTGGCGTAGTGATTAAGAGTGGCAGACTCTAACCTGGGAGAACCGGGTCTGATTCCCCACTTCTCCACGTGCAGCTGCTGGCGTGACCTTGGGTCAGTCACAAGTTCTCTCAGAGCTCTCTCAGCCCCACCTACCTCACAGAGTGTCTGTTGTGGGGTAAGGAGGGGAAGGTAGTTGTAAGTCTCTTGGAGAAGAGTGAAGAGTGCGGTATCTAAAGCCAACTCTTCTTTTCCTCCTCCTCCTCCTCCATTACACCCTCTAATCCCCCAATAATATTCTAAAAAACTCACTCTAGTAAGCATCAGGATTCAGGACACGTTTCACTTGATCAGCATTTGTATTACCTATCTATCGTCTGACCTACTGTTAGATTTTAGGCATCAAATGAGCAATTGGAAAGCCAGTTTGGTGTAGTGGTTAAAAGCACGGACTCTAATTTAGAAGAACCAGGTTTGATTTCCCACTTCCCTATAAGCAGCTGCTGGTGTGGCCTTGGGTCAGTCACAAGTTCTCTCAGAGCTGTTCTGGAAAGAGCAGTCCTCGAAAGAGCTCCCTCAGCCCCACCTACCTCACAGGGTGTCTGTTGCGGGGAGGGGAAGGGAAAGGAGGTTGTAAGCCACCTTGAGACTCTGAGTGAAGGGCGGGGTATAAATCCAGCTTCACCTCCCCCTCCCTTTGTAAAGTGCCCTTGTGCTGCAGGACTTAGAAATAAAGCTACACGTGCTTCGTGGTGCACGAACTGGGCCTCCTAAACGCACCCGTGTTTCTTTGCTTTCAGATAAAGTGATGGTCTGCTTCGGGAGCATGTTTGTTCAACTTCCAAATACAAAGACGAAGGACATGCTGCAGAGAGGTGAGTTCCTAGAGGGGCTTCTGTCATCTGCCTGGGAAGCCCACAGTGTCACACGAGCCACAGTGCCACGAGTTTATTTTTTTGTATTTATCTACGTTCTTTATAGTCTGTCCTTCGCTCAAATTAAGTCACACCGGGCGAGTTGGTACAGTCGACAAAGAACAAGATAGTGTACCCAAGCAATTATTACAAACAGAATACCCACCCACACTCAAAAACAAAACTGAAGCCTTTTTCTTTTCTTGTGACAATAGCACCTCCTAAAGGAAGAAATGCATCTTGTTCTTGCATTGGAGAGTTCAGTTGGTAACCTAGGACTTGCTGGTCCTCAGTGCACAGAAATTAGATTAATCTGATACCATACGTATTTTCTAGAAATGATTTGGAAAATATTTGAACACCTTGTCTTAAAATATTTTATTCATCATGTTAAAATAAAACGTTCCATAATCAGTTATTTTTCTTTTCCTTTTTCAACTTTTCCAATTTTTCGGGAAAAAACAAAAAAGGCTTCAGGGAAAAAATGGGAAAAACCTGTTTCCCCCCCGAATTTTTCCGTTTCCCCCCTGGGCCTTCACATCTCTACTCCCGAGGACTGAAAGGTCTGGAGCAAATGTGCCACGTTGTGCACGGCCCCTGGGGAATGTACTATTGTGTCCCCCCCACGCCCTCCACGAGGGCAGCTTTTTAGTCCTGACGCATAAAGCAAAACCATGGTTAGGAGTGTGGACTTTAATCTGGGAGAACTGGGTTTGATTCCCTACTCCTCTGCATGCAGCTGCTGGTGTGACCGTGAGTCAGTCACAAGTTCTGTCAGAGCTGTAGAAGAAGAAGAAGACATTGGATGTATACCCTGCCCTTCACTTGGAGTCTCAGAGCAGCTTACAGAATCCCTTCCCTTTCCCTCCCCACAACAGACACCCTGTGAGGTCCGTGGCCACAACAGACACCCTGTGAGGTCGGTGGGGCTGAGAGAGCTCTTGACAGAACTGTTCTTAAGGGAACACCTCTGAGAGAACTATGGCTGTTCTCTCAAGAACAGTCCTCGAGAGAGCTCTCTCAGCCCCACCTACCTGACAGGGTGTCTGTTGTGGGGAGGGGAAGGGAAAGGAGATTGTGAGCCACTCTGACACTCCCTTTGGGTAGTGAAGGGCGGGGTATAAATCCAATCTCCTCTACCTCCTCTTCCTCCTCCTCCTCCTTGTCTTCTTCTGTTTCCTCTTCTCCTCCTCCAGAAATAAAGTTATTGTGAGCGCTGCTGACCCATGACTTCCGCCCATGCCCATCTTGCATTTATTGGTGATAATTAAAAACAGCGCAGTTTCGTGACCTTCACCCTGCCAGTGTAGGCCGGAGGGGGGTCCCCCACCATTTTGAGCCTGTGGGCCCTCTTTGCAAATCTGACCCGGGGGTGGGCGGGGTGGGCACAGCCACAAAATGGCTGCCGCAGTGTCAGTGAATGAGGTTGGGTATTACCCCGATTGTAGCTGTTCCGCATTTCAGGCAGAGGCTCTGTTTACGGGGATGCCTTTTAAATGAACGTACTGTTTTAAAAAATTCTTCCCGCCTACTCTCAAGCCTGCCTATTGAGCTAGCTGTCACTACTCTGGCAGTACCTGGAGGATCTCTGGGGGCCAATCAGAAGCTCTGCTGGCCCTCTCTAGCCCCACCCACTTCTAAGAACATTTGGTGGGCACCGAGAAAAGCGTTGGCAGGCTCCATGGTGCCCGTGGGCACCACGTTGGGGACCCCTGGTTTAGGCAACAGTCGGGGGGGGAGTTTCTGGGTGTCTGCCTGCGTGTTTTGGCTGAAGGGGGAATGGCACCTCAGTTTGGTGTAGTGGTTAAGAACGGCGGACTCTAATCTGGGAGAACTGGGTTTGATTCCCCCGCTCCTCCACTTGCACCCGCTGGATGACCTTGGGTCAGTCACAAGTTCTCTCAAGGGCAGTTCTTGAGAGAGCCCTCTCAGCCCCACCTACCTCACAGGGTGTCTGTGGTGGGGAGGGGAAGAGAAAGCCGATTGTAATCCTCTCTGAGCCTCCGTCATGTAGTGAAGGGCGGGGTAGAAATCCAATCCCCTCCTCCTCCTCCTCCTCCTCCTCCTCCTCTTCTTCTCCTCCACTTGCAGCTGCTGAATGACCTTGGGCAAGCCATAGTTCTGATAAGAGCTGTTCTTGGAAAAAGAACAGTTTCTGTCACAGCTCTCTCAGCTCCACCTACCTCCCATGGTATCTGTTGTGGGGAGAGGAAGGGAAAGGAGTTTGTAAGCTGCTCAGAGACTCCCTTGGGTAGTGAAGGGCAGGGTATAAATCCAATCTCTCCTCTTCTTCCTCCACATGCAGCCAGCTGGTGTGACCTTGGGTCAGTCACAAGTTCTCTCAAGGGCAGTTCTCGAGAGAGCTCTCTCAGCCCCGCCTACCTGACAGGGTACCTGTTGTGGGGAGGGCAAGGGGAAGGAGGTTGTAAGCCGCTCTGAGACTCCGCGTGAAGGGCCATGGGGTATAAATCCAATCTCCTCCTCCTCCTCTACCACCTCCTTTGTGCAAGACGGGCAATAGGTTGGAGGGGGAGCCAGCCTGGAATTAGGGGCCACGATGTGGAATAATTGCAGTGATGAGTCTGAGGGAGGCCCGATCCCAGTTCTCTCCTCCACCCTTTCTCCAGATCAGGAGCTCCTCGACGAAGAGATCGCCGGCCTGCGGGAAGAGCTCAAGGTGAAGGTCGGCCGTCTCCTAGAAGCCCAAGGTATTTGCCGCCTGGGCCCTGCCTCAGGTGGGTTTGGCGGGGACCGCGGGCACCCTGTCTGCGGCAGGGCGCGTCTGCCAATAAGTCTTTTCCCCGGCACCTCTGCCCTCCACCCGGCTTTTGTATTCAGACAAAGGGGCTGGGGGTGGGCAGAGCTGGTCTTTCCAGAGCAGGTGGTTCTTTCTCAAAGTCTGGCTGGGCTCCTTGCCCAAAAACGTCCATCATGAGGCGGGGAGCGATTCCTGAAGAGGCCGACGAGCTACAGCAGAAAGTGTGGGCGAGGCTGGTCTGCAAAGAGGGGCCTCGGGCCCTGAGTTTGCCTGCTGTTGGGGACCTGGCTCCTAGTCAGCCAGTTTGGTGTAGTCGTTAAGTGGGTGGACTCTAATCTGGGAGAACCAGGTTTGATTCCCCACTCCTCCACTCGCACCTGGCTGGATGACCTTGGGCAAGCTGTAGCTCTGATAAGAGCTGTCCTTGAAAAAAGAGCAGTTTCTGTCAAGAGCTCTCTCAGCCTCAACAACCTCACAGGGTGTCTGTTGTGGGGAGGGGGAGGGAAAGGAGTTTGTAAGCCGCTCTGAGAGTCCTCTGGATAGTGAAGGGCGGGGTATAAGTCCAAACTCTTCGTCTTCTTCTACCTCGCAGGGTGTCTGTTGTGGGGAGGGGAAGGGAAAGAAGTTTGTAAGCCACTCTGAGACACCTTTGGGTACTGAAGGGCGGGGGTATTTATTTATATTTGGATTTATATCCCGCCCTACCCCGAAGGCTCAGGGTGGCTGACAAGGGCACTATGTGCCAAGGTTATAACAATAAAACACATAATATAAAACAATAATTTACAATAAAAGATAGTAACAAATTTACAATACAAATTTAACCAAGATGGGTAGATCTTAACCTCCATAATAACTTCCTGAGATCTTGTCATCCAGTCCCTCCCCGGACACCTCGCTTCCCCCAGTGGGGTCCGGATAATCATGATGGTAATACAATAGTGCACAGGAGGCAAAGGTGGAATAGTGGTGGCGGCGGCTCCTACTCAAAGGCCTGGTGGAAGAGCTTCGTCTTACAGTCCCTGCGGGACTGAGAAAGGTCCCGCAGGGCCCGGATCTCTTCCGGGAGCTCCTTCCACCAGGTAGGAGCCCTCACCGAAAATGCCCTGGTCCTGGTCACCACAAATATAACGTCTCTAGGGCCTGGAATTTCCAGGAGATGGCGCCCCCCCCCCGACCGTAGGATCAGATAGGAGGTAATGGGTTAGAAATCAAATCCCTTCTTCTTCTTCTAGTCAGATGCCTGTGGAGGCAAGCATGGCCACCACCTTCACGGGATGAAGTAACCCTGCAGTGCTCTTGCAGGACGATGCAATGCAAATAGGGAACTGGCGATCTCCCCCTTGAGCTTTCGCCCCCTTCTGCTTCCCCTTCCAGGGGATGGCGTCCCATTTGGGACGTGCTGTGGCTCACTTGCAGAGCCTCTACTTGGCATTTTTTTATTTTTTATTTATTTAACCTTAGATTTGATATACCGCCCTAACCCCCGAAGGGGTCTCTGGGCGGTTCACATTTTTGTCGTTCTAAGAACTGCTATCACTATCTAGGGCCACATCTGAAGTTGGGGGAAGGTCCCAGGTTCAATCCTTGGCATCTCCAGTTAAAAGGACCAGGCAAGAGGGGATGGGAAAGACCTCAGCCTGAGACCTCGGAGAGCCATGGAGAGGGGCCGTGGCTTAGTGGAAGAGCCTCTGCTTGGCATGCAGAAGGTCCCAGGTTCCATCCCCGGCATCTCCAGTTGAAAGGACCAGGCAGGAGGTGATGGGAAAGACCTCCGCCTGAGACCCTGGAGAGCCATGGAGAGGGGCCGTGGCTCAGTGGCAGAGTGTCTGCTTGGCATGCGGAACGTACCAGGTTCAATCCCCGGCACCTCCAGTTAAAAGGACCAGGTAGGAGGTGATGGGAAAGACCTTGGCCTGAGACTCTGGAGAGCTGCAAAGAGGGGCCGTGGCTCAGTGGAAGAGCCTCTGCTTGGCATGCAGAAGTTCCCAGGTTCAATTCCCCACAATCTCCGGTTAAAAGGGCCAGGTAATAGGTGACAAGATAGACCTCCGCCTGAGACCCTGGAGAGCGGCTGCCAGTCTGAGTAGGCAGTACTGACCTTGATGGACCAAGAGTCTGATTCAGTAGAAGGCAGCTTCATGTATTCATGTGCTCTTTTCCAAGCAAGGCTGCTTTCTTGAGCAAAGCTCTGCAGCCCCACGGATGTCTGGTCTGTGCCCCTCCTAGTGACTGTGGCCTCTGTGTCCCATTGTTGGGCCCTCCAGAGGAACTGGCTGGCCCCTGTGTGAGACAGGATGCTGGACTAGATGGACCCTCACTGGTCTGATCCAGCAGGGCTCTTCTGATGCTCTCATGTAGGCCTTGGCCTCTGTGTCTTGTTGTTGGCCCTCTAGAACGGGTGTCGAACTCATTTGTTATGATGGCCAGATCTGACATAAATGAGACTTTGTTGGGCCGGGCCATGTGTGTCATAAAAGGTAATGCCAGGGAGCGGAGATATAAACTTTATAGAGGACACAAACACAAAGGTTTGTTTTTTTACTAAAAATAAAAACATGCTCAAAACATGAGCACTCTTGCAATGTTTTGTTTATTTAACATTGTCTGATAACGGACACCTTTTGCTCTGAATTATTGCATCAAAATGTCTGTGCTGTTGCAATCTCGAGTATGCTGTTCAGGTGTGTCTCTGTAAGCTGCAAACCTACGATGATGCAGCAGCAGCAGAACTGGAAGAAGCCCAAGACAGCCAGTTCCTCTGAGGGCCTGATAGAGGCCCTTTGGGGGCCTGATGCGGCCCCCAGGCCACATGTTTGACACCCCTGCTCTAGAAGAATTGGCTGGCCCCTGTGTGAGACAGGATGCTGGACTAGTTGGTCCACTGGCATGATCCACCACAGCTCTTCAGATGTTCTCATGAAGGCCTCGGCCTCTCTGCCCTGTTGCTGGCCCTCCAGAGGAACTGGTTGGTCACTGTGTGAAACAGGAGGCTGGATTGGATGGGCCACTGGGCTGTTCTTAACTGCTTAATAATGAAGAACAAATAAGCAGTACTCCCTATGGTTCACCACTTAATCTAATCCCAAATGACCTGTGCAAGAGAAGGCAGAAATCCCTTGGCTGCTTGGCAAATACTTCCCTTGACTGTTTGGCAAGCGGAGGCTTGGCAAGCGGAGGCTGGACGACCCTCTTTTGGGTATGTTGCAGGGCTCTCTTTCAGCTCTGCTCCTGCAGAGTGCAGGGGGTTGGACTAGATGACCTGCAAGGTCCCTCCCAGCTCTAACATTCTATGATTCCATAGGGCTTGAGTGATGTCTCCTCACCTTCCACTGCCTCCTTCCTTTCTCCAAGGTAAACCGGAGCTGAAAGGCTACGACCTGAAGCCCCTGAGCGGCGAGGAGATGTGGTTTATTAGAAAAGTGCTGGAAGGCTGAAGCCATATCGCCGTCTGGGCTCTGCACCCGCTCAGAGGGAAACAGCTGGCACAGACATGCCCCGGAAGCAGGCATCTTCTCTGGAGAGGATCTGGCAGGTTTGCACGGAGAAGACTGCTCAGGTGTTCTCCTTCAGCTTTGACCGCCAGGTTGGGATGGAGCATCGGAGCCTGGGGGGCAGCTTACAGCTTCGCCATCCTAGTTTGAGTAGCTGTTGAATGCTGGGGGGTGGGGGAGGGACCGGGTAGCCCCGTGAGTCCACACTGCTCCGGGAGAGACGTGTTATCACCAGTAATCTGTGGTATTGCAGTGAATTAAATTGTGCACAAATATGAAATGTGTGAGTGGCAGTGAGGCGGTCTTTGTCGCTCGTCTTGCGTATGTTCCTCTGACCCACTGACCGAAGCCATAATGGGTGGCGAGGGGGTTGGAATCCTAGTCTTATGAGGAAAGGGTGAAAGAGTTGGGAAGGTTTAGCCTGGGAAAGAGAAGGCTTAGAGGGGACATGACTGCAGTCTTCAAGTATCTGAAGGGCTGTCCTGTAGAAGATGGAGTGGATCTATTCTCTCTTGCTCCGGATTGCAAGATTAGATCTAATGGGTGAAATGTCAAGGAAGTCGATACCGGCTCAATATCAGGAGAAACTTCCTAACTGTGAGAGGGGTTGAGCAGTGGAACAGACTGCCTCGGGAGGTGGTGGATGCTCCGTCGCTGGACGTTTTCAAGCGGAGGCTGGACAGTCATCTTTCGGGTATGTTGTAGGGCTCCCTTTTGGCTCTGCTCCTGCAGAGTGCAGGGGGGTTGGACTAGATGACCTGCAAGGTCCCTCCCAACTCTAACATTCTATGATTGTCATGCGTAAAGCTTGGGGTGCAGAGCTGAAAAGACTCTCGTTGGCCCCTTTGACCAACTGTCTGTCTTGCTGTGTTGTGCAAGCCATGTTCCTTGCCAGGTGGATCCAGGTGGGTGAACGCACCCAGTGGCTCAGCTGGGAACATCTGCCCGGGCCCTCAGCCGCCGCTCTGCACCCATCGGTTCTTCTGCCCAGAAGAGCGCGTGTGGCCAGCGATTGTAGGAGCTGGTGGTCGATTTGAACTCAAGGCCACCGACCTTCCTGGGAATACTGTAGCTCTACACCTGGCTTCAGAGCAAGTCCTGAAGAATGTCTGCTTGTGCGAATTATTGGGGGGGGGGGGTTAAATCATTGCGCCCAAAGTATGAGGCAGATGCTCTACGATCCAAACGCGGTTTTTGTGTCCCTTAAGAACACAAGAGACGCCAATGTTGGATCAGGCCAAAGGCCCATCTAGTCCAACACTCTGTGTTACACAGTGTTCAAAAATACCAGGTGCCATCAGGAGGTCCAGCAGTGGGGCCAGGACACTAGAAGCCCTCCCACTCCTTGCTTCCACCAGGAGGTGGCACACTTCCCCACTTGGATTCCTAGGATGTACTTGGATTGGGGAGTTCAGGGCTCAAGGTCTCCTTTCACACGGCAGCATCAGCCCTCAGGACCAATTGTTGCCCATTCAACTCCCCTTCGGGAGTCAGGATTAGCCATTGAGATCCTGGATGCTTCCTGGAAAAGTCGCGCGGTTCCGTATCCTTCGGTGACCGAATCGCTGGAGTGGGAACACCGGGGGTCTCTCGGCAATCCCTTGTGCCAAAGCTGGGGAAAGGCTGTGGCTCACTGGGATAGAGCATCTGCTCAGCAGGCGGGAGGTCCCCGGTTCAATCCCCGGCATCCCCAGTTAAAAGGACCAGGCAGGAGGTGATGGGAAAGACCCCAACCTGAGACCCTGGAGAGCTGCTGCCAGTGTGAGTAGACAATATGGACCTCGATGGACCAAGGATCGGATTCAGTATAAGATGGGTTCATGTGCCTGTTCAAGAGGGGCTGTGGGGCTCAGTGGGAGAGCCTCTGCCTGGCATGCAGAAGGTCCCAGGTTCAATCCCCGGCATCTCCAGCTAAAAGGACCAGGCAGGAGGTGATGGGAAAGACCTCAGCCTGAGACCCTGGAGAGCTATGGGAAGGGGCTGTGGCTCAGTGGCTTGCCGTTGGCTCTGGGCCCGGATCTCCCGTGGGTAAGAGGCTGCCTTGCCGGCTCCGGGGGTGGTCGTGGTGTCGGGACCAGTGTCCCCTCTAAGCTGAGTTACTGTGAGCTAGCTCATAGTTTTTTAGCCTCTGGCTCACACATTTTTGTCTCGGCTCAGGAAGAACGGCTCCAGAGCAAACAGATTGATGCAGCAGCCAAATCGCTCGCTCACAGCTTTAGTGCCAGTAGCCCGCAAAGTAGAATTTTTGCTCACAGGACTCCACAGCTTAGAGGGAGCATTGGTCGGGACCAGTGTTCCCTCTATGCTGAGTGATTGTGAGCCAGCTCACAGTTTTTTAGCCTCCGGCTCACACATTTTCGTCTCAGCTCAGGAAAGATGGCTCCAGAGCAGACCGATTTATGCAAGGGCCAAATTGCTCGCTCACAACTTTAATGCCGGTAGCTCACAAAGTACAATTTTTGCTCACAGGACTCCACAGCTGAGAGGGAGCATTGGTCGGGACGTCCCGAGGCCTGTGACCGGGACAGTCAGAGAGCGGTGGCCAGACTCGGAGGGGCGGCTGGCGTGGCTTCCAGGTTTCCATGGAGATCAGCCCTCGGTGGTGACGCCGACCAGCCTGTCCCCCCCGCCCCCGTTTCACCCGCAAACCGACCCCGTTCGTCTTGCATCCGCCCTCCTCAAATTGCCTCTCCTCCCCCCCCCCCCCCCCGGGGCTTTTTTCATCTATTAGCCCTGCTTGGCTGGGAAGCACGTCGGGAGCGTCTCCTTACCTGGCTGACGTGCAGAGATTCTCTTCAAGGTTATCTATTCAACCTTTAAATTGCTATCTGAGCAGAGCCGTTCACGGAGGCTGGCAACTTCCATTACGAGTCAGTTATCCCCAAGCAGTGGAATCCATTAATCTCTCGCTTTCCATAAAATGGAGGTCTTGCCCTAGATAAGCACATTCGGAGTCTTTATATGTTGCAACAGATGTTCCTGTGCGAGGGGAGACCCAGGCGGTGGGGGAGTGGGGTGGGGTGAGTCTGAAGGAGAGGGCTCTGGTTGGGCGCTTCGGTGCCAGATGGGAAACGGGAGGATCCTTCCGTTTAAAACGTTGGTTTTATCTGATGTGGGACAGCTTCACAGGCAAGGAGCGTGGCCTGGGGTGGCTCTGGGCGCTTCCCTGCCCACCACAGGCATCCGGTGCCGGCGGAAGAGGAGTGGGATCAGTGTGTCGAGGGCAGGGGTACCCAAACTTTTTGAGCCTTTGAGAGAGGGGGGGGGTGAGCACCGACTCAAAATGGCTGCCTCGGGGGCGGAGCCAAACCCAAAATGGCTGCCTCAGGAGGCAGAGCCAAACCCAAAATGACTGCCTCAGGAGGCAGAGCTACGGTTGCCAGGTCTGGGTTGGAAAATACCTGGAGACTTTGGGGGTGGAGCCAGGAGAGGGCGGGGTTTGGGGAGGGGAAGGGCCTCAACATGGTAAAGTGCCATAGAGTCGACTCTTCAAAGCAGCCATTTTCTTCAGGGGAGCTGATCTCTGTCAGCTGGAGATCAGTCGTAAAAGCAGGAGATCCCCAGGCCCCACCTGGAAGTTGGCAACACTGGGCAGAGCCAAACCCAAAATGGCTGCATTGGGGCGGAGCCAAACCCAAAATGGCTGCCTCAGGGGCGGAGCCAAACTCAAAATGGCTGCTTCAGGGGGTGGAGCCAAATAAAAAATGGCTGCCTCAGGGACAGAACCAAACCCAAAGTGGCTGCCTCAGGAGGCAGAGCCAAACCCAAAATGGCTGCCTCAGGGGCGGAGCCAAACCCAAAATGGCTGCCTCAGGAGGCAGTGTTAAATGGACTTCCTCACAGCATTTCAGAAGAAGGGAATCCAGAATGAGGAATGAAACCACACGCTGGCTAAGGAAAGCCCAGGTGTTTACCAGCCCTCCTTATCCTCCCTTTCATTTGGATGAGGGCAGCCAATAACAAGCCTTGCCTCACAACGACCCACCCACTTTCCGGTAAGCTCAGCGGGCACCGTGTTGGGGAACCCTGGCCCAGGTGAAAGAAATCGGCTGTGCATCATCAACCAGGCCAAAACCGGAGGCACACGCCTGGCGTGTCTGCAGGACCAGTCGGCAGTTCAGACACCGCCTCTGCTCCCTTCCCCAGTTCTCCGATCAAAAACCAAAGGAGCGTGTGTCTGGATCCTTTGCAGGATGAAGGCATGTCCCTTGAAGAGCGCTGTGCTCGAGTGGTCAACACCTGGTTGTCCCCGGCCCCAAGGATGCCCGGCTCACCTCTGCCCTGGCCCCAGCCTGGTGGAACAAGCTCCCTCTTGAGATTAAGACCCTGCGGGATCTGTGACAATTCCACAGGGCCCGCAAGACGGAGCTGTTCCGCCGGGAATTCGGAGGAGACGGCCGACATACAAATCTATCTCTGGCCTCCCCCGCTGACAATGCTGGCCAAATGGATCCGGCTCAAACTGAGCGTCACTGTTGAAGAAGAGGAGATTGGCTTTATACCCCGCCCTTCACTCCCCGAGGGAGTCTCAGAGCAGCTTCCAAACTTCCTTTCCCTTCCCCTCCCCACAACAGGCGCCCTGGGAGCAATGCTCCCTCTAAGCTGTGGAGTCTTGTGAGCAAACATTCTACTTTGTGAGCTGCTGGCATTAAAGTTGTGGGCCAGGATTTTGGCTACTGCGTAAATTAGTTTGCTCTGGAGCCATCCTTCCTGGGCTCAGACAAGAATGTGTGAGCCGGAGGCTAAGAAACTGTGCGCTGGCTCACGCTCACTCAGCTCAGAGGGAACACAGGCAGCTACCAAGGCTCCCTCTAAGCTGTGGAGTCTTGTGAGCAAAAATTCTACTTTGTGAGCTGCTGGCATTAAAGTTGTGAGCCAGGATTTTTGGCTACTGCGTAAATTAGTTTGCTCTGGAGCCATCCCTCCTGAGCCAAGACAAAAATCTGTGAGCTGGAGGCTAAAAAACTGTGAGCTAGCTCACACTAACTCAGCTTAGAGGGAACACTGCGGCTGTGAGGTAGGTGGGGCTGAGAGCGCTCTGACAGAAACTGCTCTTTTTCAAGGACAGCTGTGCCAAAACAAGGTCATCCAGCAGGTGCAAGTGGAGGAGTGGGGAATCAAACCTGGTTATTCCAGATTATAGTCTGCACACTTAACCCCTACACCAAACTGGCAAATCCACTCTGCTTTGTGTTTGCTTTGTGTTTTATGAGGAATATGGTTTTAACTATTTGATGTTTTTAACACATGGTTTTAACACATGGAATTCACTGCCACAGGAAGTGGTGGCAGCTACAAGCATGGACGGCTTCAAAAGAATTAAATAAGCATATGGCGCAGAGGTCCATCAGTAGCTATTAGCCACAAGGTATAGATAGGAACTCTCAGTCTGGGGCAAGGGATGCTCTGTATTCTTGGTGCTGGGGAGGGGCAACAGTGGGAGGGCTTCTGGTGTCCTGGCCGCACTGATGGACCTCCTGATGGCACCTGGTATTTTTGGTCACTGTGTGACACAGAGTGTTGGACTGGATGGGCCATTTGGCCTGATCCAACATTGGCTTCTCTTATGTTCTTATAAGAGGGAACTGGATAAGCATATGGAGCAGAGGTCCATCAGTGGCTATTAGCCACAAGGTATAGATAGGGACTCTGGGGCAAGTGATGCTCTGTCTTCTTGGTGCTTGAGGGGGCCAACAGTGGGAGGGCTTCTAATATCCTGGCCCCACTGCTGGACCTCCTGATGGCACCTGGTCCTTTTGGCCACTGTGTGACACAAAGTGTTGGACTGGATGGGCCTTTGGCCTGATCCAACATTGGCGTCTCTTATGTTCTTATGATACTGTTACTCTGTGATTTGTGACTCGCCCTGAGCCCGCTTGCAGGGAGGGCAGGGTAAAAGTCAGAATAAACAAACAAACTTTTATTTGCGCTCATTGCAGTGCATCTGAGTCGAGGTGTAGCAGGCGCGAGGGTGTGCGTTCAGTTGGGAAGTGTCACTCTGTCCAGCTGTCGGTGTAGCTGATGGCGGCTGCGCCAGCGTCAGAAGGGGGTCGCGTGGAAGTCCCTCTTTCCCCCCAGCCCACCACTCTGGCCTGCCGTGGCACACAGCCGTCAGCCTCTTGCAATGGATCCAACCTTGTAACACGTCCAGGCTAAAAGCCGTTCTGGGCCTGTGGGCAAACTTGCCCCAAGGGGAACCGTCCTTTCCCCAGGGACTGGCCTGGTGCTCCCCAAAAGCAAAGACCGTCCTGGTGTGGCCACACGCGGAGGCAGTTCCGCGGGCAAGAGGCCCAGATTCCGCTCCGCAGCACAAAAGAGAAGCCCGCAAGCCGTCGGCTCGCTCTTGACCACGTCTCTCCTGCGACGACGCTGCTTCTTCGGCCGCGGGGGTTAGACTTTCTGCTGCGTCTGAATCGACTTGAAAAGCCGCTTCAGCTGCTTCTTCCTGTCATTGTTGTAGCCTGGAATGGAAGCGGGAACAAGGGGGTGTTACATCTGGCCTGTCCCCTTTGTGGAGAAGATAACCGGCCGCTCCGCCTGAGCCGGGCTTCAGTCCGTCTGGAAGTGCAGCTGGAGGAAGCGCTGCTGGTGCCCCCTGCACCCCCCACCCTTGGCGCTGCCTGCCTGGCTGGTGTGGTCCAGCAGGGCTCTTCTTATATTCTTTTGAAGGCCTCGGCCTCTCTGCCCTGTCTGTTGGCCTTCTCAAGGGGGGGGGGAAGGAGGAGGAGGAGGAGGAGGAGGGATGGGTTTCTACCCCGCCCTTCACTCGGAGTCTCAGAGCGGCTTACAAACCCCTTCCCCTCCCCACAACAGACACCCTGTGAGGGAGGTGGGGCTGAGAGAGCTCTTGACAGAAACTGCTCTTTTTCAAGAACACCTCTTATCAGAACTATGGCTTGCCCAAGGTCATCCAACAGCTGCAAGTGGAGGAGTGGGGAATCAAACCCGGATCTCCCAGATTAGAGTCCGCGCACTTAACCACTGCACCAAACTGGCTCAGTACTGGTGGGCTGCTGTGTGGGACAGGAGGCTGGACTAGATGGACCCTCGCTGGTCGGATCCAGCAGGGCTCTTCTGCTGTTCTTCTGAGGGCCTCGGCCTCTATTCCTTGTTGCTGGCGCACCAAAGGGACAGGTTGGCCACAGTGTGAGACAGGAGGCTGGACTAGATGGACCTCTGGCCTGATCCAGCAGGGCTCTTCTGATGTTCTTGTGAATCCTAAGCGGTCTGTGACGGAATTGAAAATCTGGGACCAGCAGAATGTTAAGCTAGATCCCGGCTGAGTCACTTGACCTAGAGGGGAGGGGGCCTTTTGGCTGGAGCACTCTTGGAGTGACAGAAAACTGACCCAACTGACTGTTGGGGGCGGACAGCTGGAAGAGTGGGTTGGAAGAGTGAGTTGGAAGAGAGTGGATGCAGAAGGCCTGGGTGGTCACAAACACACAAAAACCCTGCTTGATAGGGAATCAAATAGGGGTTGAGGAGAGGCAAAAAGGGATCTGGAGTCATGAGTCTGGAAGGCTGGTTGGGGGACCAGTTAGACTCAGGGGGGGGGGACCAGACCAATTAAAGCCAATAAGTTAACCACTGAAGGAGCGAACCACAGACAGCCTGAGACAAGGCAAAGGGATACAAATATTTCAACAAAGTATCTGAACATCCCATGTAAATATATCCCACCCCCCTGTAGTGTTTCCTGTGCCAACAATAACACAACTGTGCCTTTTTGAATGTTATAAGTATTGGTGCCTGGCTTTCTGGGGAGCCATATACTGTGCAGTAGTCCTCAAGGAAGACAGCCTGAAATATCCAAAACCCGAAGAGAATATTATACATTGGGTGTAGAGGACTGGTCAAGAGCAACACAATCAACTCTGACTAGGTCCTGACACGCAGACCCTCACAGAACTGTCAGTATTGTATAGAAATATTGATTCCTATAAACCCCTGCCTCCCCCTAGAATGTGTCTTGCTGATATCTTGCTGGTACCCTGCTGTGTTGATTTCCTGTTGAAGCCAAATAGAGAGGTCCAGATGGCCTCTATTGCCATGCCATAAAAACATTCCTTCACACCCTCATGCTGGAAGCTAGGCCAGCATGCCAGAAACTGCACGTACGCTATGGGAGTTGGGGTTTGGGGGATCACATAACTG
>NW_015166022.1:23743-26898 GCF_001447785.1 Gekko japonicus
GAAAGCCAGTCGAATCCGACTCTAGGGTTGCGGTGCTCATCTCCGTTTCAAAGCCGAAGAGCCAGCGCTGTCCGAAGACGTTTCCGTGGTCATGTGGCCGGCATGACTAAACACCAAGGCGCACGGAACGCTGTTACCTTCCCACCGAAGTGGTACCTATTTATCTACTTGCAATTTCTTGCTTTCGAACTGCTAGGTTGGCAGGAGCTGGAACTAGAGACGGGAGCTCACTCCGTCATGCGGCAACTCGGGTCTTGAACTGCTGAACTACCAACCTTCCACCGCCTGCAGTTTAGCGTCTTAACCAGTTGAGCCACCGCAGCTGCTAGATAGTAGAATGCCCCTGTATAGATCGATGGTGCAACCTCATTTGGAGTACTGTGTACGGTTCTGGTCACCACACCTCAAAAAGGATATTCTAGCATTGGAAACAGTGCAGAAAAGGGCAACTAGAATGATAAAAGGGTTGGAACACTTTCCATGTGAAGACAGGTTAAAGCGCTTGGGGTTCTTTAGCCTGGAGGAACAACGGCTGAGGGGTGACATGATCGAGGTTTACAAGATGATGCCTGGGATAGAGCAGGTAGAGAAAGAGGTGCTTTTCTCCCTTTCTCACAATACAAGAACTCGTGGGCACTCCATGAAATTGCTGGGCAGTCGGTTTAGAAGAGATAAAAGGAATTCCTTCTTCACCCAAAGAGTGATTAACCCATGGAATTCACTGCCACAGGAGGTGGCAGCGGCTACAAGCATGGACAGCTTCAAGAGGGAATTAGATAAGCATATGGAGCAGAGGTCCGTCAGGGGCTATTAGCCACAAGGTATAGATAGGGACTCTCAGTCTGGGGCGAGTGATGCTCTGTATTCTCGGTGCTTGGGGGGGGGGGTGAAACAGTGGGAGGGCTTCTGGTGTCCTGGCCCCACTGCTGGACCTCCTGAGGGCACCTGGTGTTTTTGGCCACTGTGTGACACAGAGTGTTGGACTGGAGGGGCCATTGGCCTGACCCAACATTGGCCTCTCTTGTGTTCTTACAATCACGTGTTCACGTCACAGACTGCTGCTATTCAGCCCTTGTTTGGATGAAGGACAGGTTCTGACAACAGGAGCGGAGGCCCCCATGGCACGCTCCAGGCACGGCCTGTAAGGGGCTTACCTTCCTTCCAGGTCCACTATGTTCAGCGTGTCCTCGAGAAGGTGGGTCTTGAGTTCGTAGTCCTCCGGGCTGCTGGCAGTGAGGGATGGAGAAGCGTTGACTTCTAGGAGCCACCTGGGTGGGGGACACACAGCGAGACAGGAAGTAGCAGGGAGAGGAAGAAGCTGCACCATTCGTCCACGGAACAGGCCGCCAGGTGGAAAGGGGGGAGCTGGACCAGGAAGGTTGGGTATCTAACAGTGCGGATCTGTAAGAGCGCAGCTCATGCAGCGTTTGGTAAGGAATGGCATGAGTGCGTAACTTGTGTTTCTGGTAGAGCTTCAGACTCGCCCATAAACTTTGAAGCCATGGGGGGGTACTCCCCCCCCATTTTTATTTAGGGGGAAAATTGAAATTGCAGGGAAAATTGAAGTATATACAATGGTAAAAGGTAAAGGGTTTCCCCTTGCTCAAAAGCCAGTCAAATCCGACTCTAGGGATGCGGTGCTCGTCTCCGTTGCCAAAGAGACAGCACTGTCCGAAGGTGTCTCCATGGTCATGTGGCCGGCATGACTAAACACCAAGGCACACGGAATGCCGTTACCTTCCCACCAAAGTGGTCCCTATTTATCTACTTGCATTTTCTTGCTTTCAAACTGATAGGTTGGCAGGAGCTGGGACCAGAGACGGGAGCTCACTCTGTCATGGCGGCACCTGGGTCTCAAACTGCCGAACTACAGACCTTCCGGCCTGCAGTTCAGCGGCTTAACCACTTGAGCCACCTATCGTCTTATCAAACCTAAACTAATTTTACTGCTTTAGCAACATAAGATGCATTGTTTATAACTTAGCATAAAAAATAAGGGCAGCGCAGTCGGTAAGAGCGTCAGACTGGGGTCTGTGAGACCCAGGTTCGAATCCCCACTGGTGCCAATGAAGCTCGCCGGGCGACCTTGGGCCAGGCGCACACTCTCAGCCTGACCTACCTCACAGGGTTGTTGTTGGGGTAAAATGGAGGAGAAGAGAACGACGTCAGCAACTTTGGGTCCTCATTGGGGGAGGAAGATGGGGGACAAGTCAAATAAGCAGAATTGCAGTATTTTACATATTTATGGAATTTAAAAATCGTCTTTCTTTTCTATAAGCAAAACTGCCAATGTACTCAATAGGTAAAAGTAAAGGTTCCCTTGCTCGAAAGCCACTCAAATCCGACTCTAGGGTTGCGGTGCTCATCTCTAGGTTGGCAGGAGCTGGAACTAGAGACGGGAGCTCACTCCGTCATGCGGCGCACTCGGGTCTCGAACTGCTGAACTACTGACCTTCCACAGCCCGCAGTTCAGCGTCTTAACCACTTGAGCCACCGCAGCTCCAATATACCCAATACTTGAGACAAAACTGCAAGCTGATGCACCGATGCGACCTTAGCATGTGCACCTTACTTTTTGCTATCTGAAAAGCGGGGGCGGGGCTGCCCCCAATATTCGTGGGGCCTTCTGAAGGGCCCCCAGTCTCCCCCCCGGCAGACCACCGCCCCCTCCCTCACAGACCTGCCCCTCCCCTCCCCTTACGGCTTGAGGTCCTGGTCGATCAGAATGTCGTAGCCGTAGAGCTCGAAGCAGTGCTTGTCGCTGATGATCACTTTCTGGACGCTCTGCAGGCTCTTGATGAAGATGTTGTCCATCTCGGCAAAGAGGCCCTCCACCGCCTCCGCCCCGTGCTTGGCCGTCAGGTAGAGGCGGAACTGCTGGATCATCCACTTGCAGCCCTGCTGGGACAGAGAGCCGGTGCGCCGTTGGCAGTTAAGAGGGTGGAGTTCTAATCCCCCGCTCGTGCCACAGATGCTCAGCGGGTGACCTTGGAGATAAGATTCTGAAGAAATGTACATGCACACGCAAAGCTTCTACCTTGAATAGAATCATAGAATGTTAGAGCTGGGAGGGACCTTGCAGGTCATCTAGTCCAACCCCCTGCACTTTGCAGGAGCAGAGCCAAAAGAGAGCCCTACATACCTACAACATACCC
>NW_015166022.1:27205-36654 GCF_001447785.1 Gekko japonicus
CACATCGCACTGCAGGCTCATGTTTAGCTTGTGATCAACCAGAACACCCAGATCCCTTTCACATGTGCTGCTGTCAAGACAAGTCCCTCCCATTCTATATCTGTGCCTTTGATTTTTTGCACCTGAGAGAACTTGTGACTGACCCAAGGTCACCCAGCTGGCTTTGTTGGTCTTAAAGGTGCCACTGGACTCGAACTTTGTTCGGGTGACCTTATTTATTTATTTATTATATTTATACCCTGCCCATCCTGCGAACAGGCTCAAGGCGGCTTTGGGCCAGTCACACTCTCTCTCAGCCTAACCTACCTCACAGGGTTGTGGTGAGGATGAAATGGAGGAGAACCGTGTAAACCGTGGGTTCCCGTTGGGGACAAAGGTGGGGTACAAATGAATTAAATAATAAATACACAGAGAGCCAGGAGTGGAGAACAGGGTTGCATTTGGACCGACGAGATCTCGATGGTCTCTTGAGTAGAGTTGCCTGGCAACTGGTGGAAAGTTTATGGGAACCGTGGGTTCCCGTTGGGGACAAAGGTGGGGTACAAATGAATTAAATAATAAATACACAGAGAGCCAGGAGTCATCTCCAGGGTTGCATTTGGACCGACGAGATCTCGATGGTCTCTTGAGTAGAGTTGCCTGGCAACTGGTGGAAAGTTTATGGGAGGGCAGCATCCTGGCAGGGGATTACCATAGAATTTCTAGCAATTGCTAGAGCCACCCTTGTCGCTTCCAGGTAGCTCTAGGAATTGCAAGAACTCTGTGGTCAGGACTTCCCGGAGGTAGACGAGGTCTTATTTTTCCTTTTAATTGTTCTCCCCGGGACGATCCCACCCTCCTCTTTTGGCCCCCGTTTCTGCCTGCCGATCAGATGAGCATCAGCAGGTACCAACAGTAGTGACCAGGTTGGACCGATGGTCTGATTCAGTATAAGGCTGTGGTCACACAGTCATTTTGATCGGGTTCCACTGCTGTTCCCTCTCCCATTTAAAATTGCTGATCAGACGCCCACATCTGTCTCCCGCACCGAAGTGGGCTCAGTCGCACAATCCTCCCAGGTCCCTAGCGAGTTTTCCGACACCGGGAAAATCAAGTGCTTTCCAGGCACTTGTGCTTCGAATCCGCGATTTTGCCGATCTGGACAGCCATCTCTCGCAAGGATTGCGATTAGGTCGTCTGAACGTCCTTCTTCTGGTCGGGGTTTTTTTTTGACAACTTTTCACCATTGTGCACATGCACACATGTGCACATCTGCGCATGCGCAGGTGCGCAAAGAATTTTTTTAATTTTTTTTTGTTAAAGTCTGGACACTGCCTGGAGCCTTGTCGCGCAAGGCAAGCGGTTGGGCACGGGATGCGTGATCATCTGAACCCGCTTAAAAATATCCCCAATCAAATCTACAGCAGGAACAAATCGCGGTACGCTTGCCGTGTGACCACAGCCTAAGGCATCTCTGTGTGTGTACGTACATACTGTTACTCTGTGTATAGTGTGTACATTTTTAAGAGCGCCCCAATCAGCAGTTGTACGAGCAAAGGGGTGAGAGTGAAGTCGATTCCCAGGGACATCCCACTGCAAAGCCGGATATGCGGACCATGAAACATTGCGCCCGACTTCACCGTGAGCTACGGGACTCGTTGCTTTTGTTGCAGCCACCCAGACGGTGGCGCAGGCTCTCCCCTGTCCAAGCCACACACGCTCCGAGGTTGCCGCCCCTGCCGAGTCCTCCCCACTCACCTTCTCTGGATCGTAGTCGGGGGCCGTCTTCTGCACGGCTACGTTTGTCAGGTGAACATCTGGCAGGAGGTAAGGACTGTACACCTGGAAGACCATCTTGGCCCCTAAACAGCCCCCACCCCGACCCAGTCCAGAGTCCGGTTAGTTATTCCCCCACACACACACACCTGTTCAGTCGCCCTCCAGCTGCTGAAAGATAAATGAAGGAAGAAGAAAATGGGGGACCACATCCCTGTATTTTACCAGGAAATATAAATCCCAGAGAAGCAGATCTCATGCAATAAAATATAAGACAGCACAGACAGAAGCATGAAGGGAGCACCACCTCTCTATGGAAGGCCATGTGCAGGGAGGGAGAGGGCAAAGGGAGGGAGAGAGGAGGGGTCAGACGTAGAGATGTAAAATTTCCGGAAATTTTGAAGCTCGGAAAAAAACCCGGTTTTTTCCCGTTTTTTTCCCGGAAAAAAACGGAAATTTTCGGAAAAATTGAAAAAAATGCTATATTAGCATTTCTTTTGTCTTATCTAGATTGAAAGTCATTCTGTTACTTTAGGAACATAAAAAATGAGGTCGCTGCTCAGAGGCAGGGAAAGGCAAACCCACCTCTTGCCTTGGAAACCCTCTGTGGTCGCCATAAATCAGGTGCAACCTGATGGCAAGAATAAACAATAGTGGGAAGAGCCACAAAATGGCTGCCACGGGAGGCGGAGCCAGCCACAAAATGGCCGCCACAGGAGGCGGAATGGCTGCCACAGGAGGCGGAGGTGGAAATAAAATGGCTGCCACCTTCAGCTCCATGGTGAAGATCCTTGTGCTGTGGTGGCCGCTGCCGCCAAAGCAATGCTTTTAAGAAATGATGGGCGCAGCTAATCAAATTGTCAGTGGTCTCTCAGCAACCTTGACGGGAAAGCCTCACTTGGTTCTGCCCACTTTCTAAAAGCACTTGGTGGCCACCGGGGAAGGCGTCGGCAGGCCCGTAGCCACCGTGGGGCGTCTCGGGGCCCGGACCCCTGACTTCCCATCCAGCGAAGACCCCCCCTTGACTTCCAATTTTTAATTTGTGGCACTTCCTTGGGGGGGGGGTCTGTGCGGGGGGCCCCCTGACTTAGAATCATAGAGTCATAGAATGTTAGAGTTGGAAGGGACCTTGCCGGTCATCTAGTCCAACCCCCTGCACGCTGCAGGAGCATTGCCGAAAGAGCCCTACAACATACCCGAAAGAGGGTCGTCCAGCCTCTGCTTGAAAATGTCCAGCGAAGGAGCCTCCACCACCTCCCGAGGCAGTCTGTGTTTCACTGCTCGGCCACTCTGACAGTTAGGAAGTTTCTCCTGATATTCAGCCGGTATCGACTCCCTTGTAATTTCCACCCACTAGATCTAGTCTTGCAATCCGGAGCAAGAGAGAAGAGATCTGCTCCATCTTCTACATGACAGCCCTTCAAATACTTGAAGACTGCAATCCTGTCCCCTCTAAGCCTTCTCTTTCCCAGGCGAAACACACCCAACTCTTTCAGCCTTTCCCCGTGAGACTTGGAGTCCAACCCTCTCGCCATCCTGGTTGCCTTCTTCTGGACACGCTCGGGCTTGTCAACATCCTTCCTCAAATGTGGTGCCCCAACCTGGACACTGATATTTCCTACCTCTGTGTCCCAGCCCCAGTATTCCTTGGAGGTCGCCCTTCCAAGTGCTCGCCGGGGTCGGCCCTGCTTCGCTTCTGAGATCTCACGAGATCCGGCTCACCCAGGCTACCAAGGTCAGGGAGGCGCCAGAGATAGTTCCGACGACATTTCTCCCTGGAAAATCTACCATTCGGACTGCCAGGACTGCGTTTTTCATATCTGCCTGCTTGGAAATGTATGCAGGACTCTGCCATCCTGGTTGCCCTCCTCTGGACACGCTCAATCTTGTCAACATCCTTCCTAAAACGCGGTGCCCAAAACTGGACGCAGAGAGGTCCGGGTGCTTTGCATGCTCTCCCTCGAATGGAAAGGAAAGCTGGCCGGGCAGGACTGTAGCCAAAAGGGCCCAGCATATCCATAAGGGGGGGGGCACAGACCATGGGGAGGAATGGCAGCCACTTATTTAGGGGTGATCGTCGTCACCTGACCTAGAAGGCCCAGGCTAGTCCGATCTTGGAAGCTTAGCAGGGTCGGCCTTGCTTGGGACTTGGATGGGAGACCACCGAAGAAGCTCTACAGGGGCAGGCCATGGCCAACCACCTCGGTTGGTCTCTTGCATTGAAATCTCGGAAGCAAAGCAGGGTAGGATCTGCAGTGGTAGAAAAGAGCCAGAGTCCAGCAGCACCCTAAAGACTAACAAAATATGTGTCAGGGTAGGAGCTTTCGTGAGTCACGGCTCACTTCTTCAGATACAGCAAGAAGAAGAAGAAGAGGAGGAGATTGGATTCACACCCCGCCCTTCACTACCCAAAGGAGTCTCAGAGCGGCTTACAAACTCCTTTCCCTTCCCCTCCCCACAACAGACACCCTGTGAGGTAGGTGGGGCTGAGAGAGCTCTGACAGAAACTGCTCTTTTTCAAGAACAGCTGTGCCAGAACGATGGCTTGCCCAAGGTCATCCAGCAGGTGCAAGCGGAGGAGTGGGGAATCAAACCCGGTTCTCCCAGATTAGAGTCCGGTTAGTAGTACTTGGATGGGAGACCACGAAGGACGTCCAGGGCTGCTACACAGAGACAGGCCGTGGCAAACCACCTTTTGTGCTTCTCTTGTATTGACCTGGTTAGCCCGGGCTCACCCGATCTCAACAGATCTTAGAAGATAAGCAGGGTCGGCCCTGTTTTGTACTCGGATGGGAGACCACTCAGGAAGAAGAAGAAGAGGAGGAGGAGATTGCATTAGACTTATTTAAAGGCCCTCCCCACATTAAAAAGTCCTGGCTACAGGCCTGCGTGTTGGTGGGAGCCAGGGGGTCTATGGGTACCATGTCAGAATCACAGAGTCGGAAGGGACCTCCAGGGTCATCTAGTCCAACCCCCTGCACCATGCAGGGAATTCACAACTACCTCCACCCCCCAACACACACACCCAGGGATCCCTGCTCCATGCCCAGAAGAGGGCAACCCCCCCCCCCCAGACTCCACGCTGGGCCCCCCTGCTGCAGAGAGTGAGGCCAGGTCAGGATACACTGGTCGTCGATGGTGTTGAGAGTGAAGCGCGTGTTGGAGAAGCGAGCAAAGCCGTCTCGGTACAGCCAGGCTTTGAGGGGCAGGTACTAGGAGAAAAAGAAACGGGGAGGGTGTGTGTGAGGGGGAAGGTCCTCCGAGCTCTTCACTGCATCTGTGGGCGGGGCGGGGGCAACTCGTTCACTCACCGACATCACCAGGACGTACACCCGCAAGTCGAATTTACGGCCTGCGAGACAAAGAGAAACGGCTTCGGAGCAGGAACTCCCATGTAGATTGTAAGCAATGCCTCCCTCTGAGCCGCGGGGTCTTGTGAGCCAAAATCCTACTTTGTGAGCCACTGGCATTAAAGCTGTGAGCGAGCCATTTGACTAATGCATCCATTAATTGGCTCTGGAGCCCCATCCTTCCTGAGCGGAGACGAAAGTGTGGGAGCCGGAGGCTAAGAAACTGCGAGCTGGCTCACACTCACTCAGCTTAGAGGGAACACTGGTCACGGGATAAAGAGGACCGGGCGTCTTCTGGATTAAACACTGGTCAAATGACAGGAAGGAGGAAAATTCTGCTTTATGGAAAAGGAAGAAAAAGCTCCCTCTGTCTACTTTCTCCATCCATTCCATTAATAATTTTAGGAACCTCTATCATAGGTTCTCTGGTGTCAGGGCATCATCAGCACCTCATGTATTTTGGGGTGGGGCGGGAGGAACACAGGATGCCTTCCCAGCAATGCTCCCTCTAAGCCGTGGGGGTCTTGTGAGCCAAAATCCTACTTTGTGAGCCACTGGCATTAAAGCTGGGAGCGAGCGATTGGGCCGCTGCATCAATGAGTTTGCTCCTGGAGCCCTCCTTCCTGAGCTGAGACGAAAATCTGTGAGCTGGAGGCTAAAAAACTGAGCTCACACTCACTCAGCTTAGAGGGAGCTTACCATTGGTGCAGCGGCCCAATCGCTCGCTCCCAGCTTTAATGCCATTCCAGACCTATGGCAGGGCTACCTGACACCGTAGATGCTCCAGCTGCAGTTTTACTCGGCTGGGAAAGTTAACGGCTTTTACTTTTCCCGCTTGCTTTGCCCGTGCGCGCGAGATGTATCCATTGGCTCATGCTTACCGGGGGGATGTTTGAGTCTAGTATGTCAGAGGCCCTTGTATAGGCGGCCATTCCTGACACAAGCTGGACACGTGGTCTCTAGTACTGGATTTACCAATAAACAGTTATCTTCTTATTGTTGAGTGTTGAGTAACCTGGCTAAGGACCTTGACACACGGCTTTAAAACAGAAATGGCCGGAGAGTTTCCAGCGATGGAATGAGAACACAGGCTCACTGTTCCCCCCCCCTGAGATAGCCCCCCCCCCCCGCTAACTGAGCTTTGGGTAGGAGAGAAGAGCGGCCGATCCTTCTCTTTCTCTCACACAAATGCTTTCTCTAGCGCAGCGACTCTGCCTCTTTTATTTGGACAAAGGTGTGCGTGCGCATGCTTGGGCCAGAGGCGACTCACCCCCGATCAAGTACGGGTTTTCGATATACCGCTGAGCCACGTAACTCTCGACCGGGATCTCGTCTTTCTGGTCGTCGAGGCGGACGCCGTCCTGTGGAAGAAACCGTGCGACTTGTTTAGTTGGGGAAGAGTGAGACCGGCGGCATCCGAGGTCCTCTGGAGCTTTGCTCTCGCTAAATGCGGTCAGATTTTATACTCTTGGGTCAGGGAGGTCACTGTAGATGGGGTCGGATTGCCAGCCATAGGTTCGGAAATACCTGGAGATTTGAGGGTGGAGCCTGGGAGGGTGGGGATTAGGAGGGATATCCGGCAGAGAATAATGCCAGGCAGTCCACCTTCCAAAGAAGAAGAGAAGAGAGATTGGATCTATACCCCTGGCCCTTCACTCGGAGTCTCAGAGCGGCTGACAATCTCCTTTCCCTCCCCCTCCCCACAACAGACACCCTGTGAGGCAGGCGGGGCTGAGAGAGCTCTTTGACAGAAACTGCTCTTTTTCAAGGACAGCTCTTATCAGAGCTACGGCTTGCCCAAGGTCATCCAGCAGCTGCGGGTGGAGGAGGAGTGGGGAATCAAACCTGGTTCTCCCAGATTAGAGTCCGTGCACTTAACCACTACACAGCAGACAACACAACAGCAAAAAAAAAAAAAAAACCACTGTGAAATACAGTGCTATTATAGTAAAGGCAAAAGTAAAAATGATTTATATACACTCAAAGTGTTATTGTAATGTATTAGTTACTTCCAGTATTCCATATGAGGCATTCAGTACGAAAATACAGTTCTCTCCATCAGTATCAAAATGGCATACAAGAAACCCTCACGAGGGAAAAGTCCAACGGAAATTTATCGGTAGAATTAATCAAAATCTGTGCAGTGTCCAAAGCGGAAACGAGACGGGCACTTCTGGCTGACGCCCACGTTTTGGCGATCCGGTCCCTTCTTCAACAAAGGAAGCTGGCAGAGCATCCAAGAAACAATCGAGGTTATAGAGTCATAGAATGGTAGAGTTGGAAGGGACCTTGCAGGTCATCCAGTCCAACCCCCTGCACTCTGCAGGAGCATAGCCAAAAGACAGCCCTACATACCTACAACATACTCGAAAGATGGCCGTCCAGCCTCCGCTTGAAAATGTCCAGTGAAGGAGCCTCCACCACCTCCCGAGGCAGACTGCTCCACTGCTCAACCACTCTCACAGTTAGGAAGTTTCTCCTGATATTTAGCCGGTAACGACTTCCTTGTAATTTCCGCCCATTAGACCTAGTCTTGCAATCCGGAGCAAGAGAGAATAGAACTGCTCCATCTTCTACCTGACAGCCCTTCAAATACTTGCAGACTGCAATCATGTCCCCTCTAAGCCTTCTCTTTCCCAGGCTAAACATCCCCAACTCTTTCAGCCTTTCCTCCTAAGACTTGGAGTCCAACCCTCTCACCATCCTAGTTGCCCTCTTCTGGACACGCTCGAGCTTCTCAAAATCCTTCCTAAAATGTGGTGCCCAAAACTGGACACAGGACTCCAGGTGAGGCCTGACCAGAGCAGAATAGAGCGGAACGACCACCTCCCGTGATCTGGACACAAGGCTTCTATGAGTGCATCCTAAGATTGCATTCGCTTTCTTCACAGCCATATCGCACTGCAGGCTCATGTTTAGCTTGTGGTCAAGTCTTTTCGGATTGCCGAAATGTGGGAGTCAGCCAGAAGCCCCGTTTCGTTTGTGCTTCGGACACTGCACAGACTTTGATTAATTCTACCAAGGATTATTTTTGGACAGGAATGCACAGGAACGGAGTTCCGGCTGGCTCCTGAGTTGGCCACGCCCAGCAGGAACTCATTAGCATAACAGGCCACACCCAACAGCAGAAACTCATTAGGATTGGCTACATTAGGGGTGTGTGGCCTAACATGCAAAGGAGTTCCTGCTACGAAAAAAGGCCCTGGCTTTTGACAACAAACAAGGTCAACAGAATAAGAAGGGAAAGGTGGGTGTGGCTGGATGACCACACTTCTGGTGGCATGGGGGTGTGGCCTAATATGCTAATGTGCTGTGCTGTCAGGGGTGCGGCCTACTATGCTAATGAGTTTCTGCTGTTGGGTGTGGCCTGTTATGCTAATGAGTTTCTGGTGTTGGGTGTGGCCTGTTATGCTAATGAGTTCCTGCCGGGCTTTTTCTTCAAAAAAAGCCCTGATTCTACCTATAAATTTCCCTCGGACCTTTCCCTTGTGAGGTTTTGCATATACCATTTTGATACTGATGGAGAGAACTGTATTTTTGTACTGAATGTCTCATGTGGAATATTGGAAATAACTAAAACGTTACAATAACACTTTGGGTATATATTAGCGGTTTTACTTTTGCCTTTATTGTAATAGCACTCCTATTTCACAGTGGCTGTTTTTGCTGTTGTGTTGTCTACACTGTGATTCCTCTGGTGGCAGTATCACCTTCCAAAGAAGGCATTCTCTCCAGGAGAAGTGGGATTTTATGTTTGAAATAAATGAACAAATAACAAGCAACGGATATTGTCTGGATGGCAGTGGTAATTCCAGGAGACCTCCAGCCCCCACCTGGAGGTTGGCAACCCTATGGGGCCTTCCCCCGAACTCAGACTTGGTGCAGACACTGGAAAGAGTTTGGCCTTTGCCTGCACCCTGTGACTTGGCTCACTTGCTTAAGACGCCTGTGTGGTTTCTCTCGCAGGCAGATTTCTGTTGCTGTTTCGTGCTCTGCTATTATTTGAATAAGAGACACGTAAGAACACAGGCTCACGGGGGGGGGGGATCTGATCCAAATGCAGGCCTGTCCCCCCCCCCACGTCTAGGCATCCAGACTGGAGCGGGCCACAAACAAGGAGCACGTAAAACTCGGAAGCTTCGTAACGAAAAGGAACTCTGTGAGCCAAAAAGAGCCACGCTAGACAGTAAAAGTAGTTTCAGTGGGCAGCCGTTTCAGTCTGCAACAGAACCGTTAAGTTGGAGTCCAGCAGCACCTTGGAGACCAACCAGATTTGCAGGGCGTGAGCCTCGAGAGTCAAAGTGGAGCTTCCACTCATTTATTTATTTTATTTATTTATTTTGG
>NW_015166023.1:0-3780 GCF_001447785.1 Gekko japonicus
ACTACTACAGACTTTAAATACCACACCACCCTCATATGTGTCCTATTGACATAAAGATTGCGTTGATATAATTACTCCAGAAGAACGGCAAAATATCTGGACCACCGAAACATTTCATTCTAAAAGTATATTAGCCAGAACTCAACTATAAATATCTAGATCAGGGGTGTCGAACTCATTTGTTATGAGGGCCAGATCTGAGATAAATGAGACCTTGTTGGGCCAGGCCATGTGTGTCATAAAAGGGAATGCCAAGTAGCGGAGATAGAAACTTTATAAAGGACACAAACACAAAGGGGTTTTTTTTTACTCAAAATAAAAACATGCTTAAAACATTAGCACTCTTGCAATATTTTGTTTATTTAACAGTGTCTGATAACTGAGACCTCTTGCTCTGAGCTGGGTGGGGGTGTGGATTTTTGACACCGGGGAATGATCGCCACGGGGCCACCATTCAGAAGGCCTCCCCTCCTGCAGCCATGACCGGCACTTTGGATCTGAAGGCAGACAGATTTCTCTCTCCAGCCCCCTCTGCCAACGTCACCACTTGCTTCCCCTTCCTGCCTCCCACTTGCTCGGCCATAGCATCGAAATCGCAGGAGGTCATAGCCCCTCTGTATACTGCCTTGGTCAGGCCGCACCTGGAATCCTCCTGTGTGCAGTTCTGGAGGCCTCACTTCAGAAAGGACGTGGGCAAAACCGAGAGGGCGCAGAAGAGAGCGATGAGGATGCTCAGGGGTCTGGAGACCGAGCCCTACGAGGAAAGGCTGAGGGCCCTGGGAATGTTTCGTTTGGAGAAGAGGAGGCTGAGGGGGGACAGGATCAGGAGGGCAAGGCGCTGTTCCAGTTGGCAGCAGAGGACAGGACCCGAAGCAACGGGTTCAAATTACATGCAGAAAGGTATCGGCTTGATATTAGGAAAAGCTTTCTCACGGTCAGAGTGGTTCAAATGTGGATTCAGCTGCCTAGAGAGGTGGTTTAGCTCCCCTTCACTGGCAGCTTTCAAGAAGAGGCTGGACGAATATTTGTCAGGGATGCTTTAGGCTGGTCCTGCATCGGGCAGGGGGTTGGACCAGATGGTCTGTATGGCCCCTTCCAACTCTATGATTCTATGACACACACACACCCCGGGCATCCCCTGCACCAAGGCTCTCCATCATCACCTGGACACAGCTGGATAGCACACCTCTACTAGCGGACCTCCCGACTGTACCTTGCGCCCTCAGCCTGCTGTGCACGATCCACTTGCCGGCCGCCCTCCTGCACATCTGCAGGCGCCGCCGGAGTAGCGAGGAAAGATCCTCCACCACCACCACCCCTACTGTGGAAAGCCACCTGTTGCCTCCTCCCAGCTGATCTTTAATTACCAGTAACACAGATCTGCTAATTGCTATTATTAATTATATTAATGATCCCTGTTTGCAGCCCCCCAGTGGATTGCACGAGGCGAGAGAGGCGAAATTCCAGCTCTGACGAGCAATAATAAAGCCGCGCACCTCCTACCTGGTTTCTGGGCCTCGGGAATTCGGCCGGAGGCACCCAGGTTTCCACCAGCCACTGATAGTCAGGTGGGAACGGCTGTCTCCAGAAATCCACACCAGGTTCTCTCCTGCCCGCCCCCCCACCGCCCCGTTATTTCACGCCCACCACAGCCTGAACGAGGTCCATGAGCTGCTCTACTAGGATTACCAGCTCAGCCTCTTGACCTGCTGCTGGATCAGGGGCCACCTGCACGGGAGATGGTGCAGTCCCGTACCCGCAGTGCCTACTGAGCGATGCACCCGCAAGGATGGGCTTCGAAGAGCGACGCAAAGGGCATGACAGCATGCCAGGGGAACACAAGTCTCCTGCTCCTGTGGCATTTCGGGAAGGTGCCACAGCCTGCAGTGGGGGGGGGGGGGGCCAACGCGCCAACCGCAGACAACCAGGCCATCTGCCTGGAAGATTAAAACCTCTCATTTGCACTCTGCTTAATTCTTTGCATGTTAAATCGCACCTCAGAAACAGAGAGGCGGACAAGTGCAGGTCTTGAAGTGCAGGGGTGACAGGGCCCCACGTCCAAGACCATTTCCAAAGGCAGAGCCACACAAAATCTATTACAGTAAACTCAGCGGGATCTGACCAGAGAACGGTTCACTGCAGCCAAGTGACATTTCCCCAGGAACGAGACAGAGCGGGGGAAGCATTTTTCCTTCTCGCACAGTTTCAGTTTTACATCTCTACATATGAACATACGGAGCCACCTTATACTGAATCAGACCAACAGTCCCATTAGGATCAGTGTTGTCTGCTCAAACTGGCAACAGCTCTCCAGGGTCTCAGGCGGAGGTCTTTCCCATCACCTGCTGCCTGATCCTTTTTAACTGGAGATGCCGGGGACTAAACTTGGAGATCTTCTGAATGCAAAGCAGAGGCTCTGCCACTGAGCCACAGCCCCTCTTGACAGCTCTCCAGGGTCTCAGGTGGGGGTCTTTCACATCACCTAAGGCCTGGTCCCTTTAACTGGCAATGTCGGGGACTAAACGTGAGACCTTCAGCAAGCCAAGCAGATGCTCTACCACTGAGCCACGGCCCCTCTGGATAAAAATGAAGACAAGTATATACATGAACACACAGACGAAGGCGCCTTATACTGAAACAGACCGTCCATCTATCAAGATCATTACTGTCTACACAAGACTGCTGGCACCTCTCCAGGGTCTCATGCAAAGGTCTTTCACATCACCTCCTGCCTGGTCCTTTTTAACTGGAGATGCCGGGGACTGAACCTGGGACCTTCCACATGCCAAGCAGGGGCCCTACCACTGAGCCACAGCCTCTCTTTACAGCTCTCCAGGGTCTCATGCAAAGGCCTTCCACATCACCTACTGCCCGGTCCTTTTTAACTGGAGATGCCGGGGATTGAACCTGGGACCTTCTGCATGCCAAGCAGATGCTCTGCCACTGAGCCACGGCCCCTCCCCACGAGATACCAGACTTCAGAGTCCCGCCCATTCCCAATGCCTTGGGATTACCTTTCCGTCTCCTCCTTGACGGTGGCAAACTGGGAAGGCTGGCGGTTCGGCCGGCCCTGCTCCGGCACCTTCTCCCCGCCTTCCAGCTCCTGCTCCAGGGAGGAGCTGGTGCTCCCTTCCCGGCTGACATTGCTGCTGCGGCCGGGGCTGTTCTCGGTGGAGGCCCGGGGCGACTCCGTGTTCTGCTTCAGGGTCTGCAGCTTGGCCAGGGGGATGATGTCACAGTTCTGGGGGCGGTGCCACACCGTCCGCTGGGTGGTGGCATTGTAGTAGTAGAAGCGCGAGGTGTTTGGGTCAAAGAGCTCCCACCATTGGTTCTCGTTGGTGCGCTTGATGCGGACGCCGGCGGGCGGGTCCCACACGCACTCTCCCGTGATCAGGTTGGCATACATGCGCTCCCGCGTCCGAGGCTCTATGATTTCCACCCATTCCAGCCTGCAAGGAAGAAAAGGCAGAGATGTGAAGTTAAAAAGCCAGTATTTCTCTGTGCTATGATGAGCAGCTCAGAACATAAGAACGTAAGAGAAGCCAATGTTGGATCTGGCCAAAGGCCCATCCAGTCCTACACTCTGTGTCACACAGTGGCCAAAAATACCAGGTACCCTCAGGAGGTCCACCAGTGGAGCACAAACTCCAAAAGCCCTTCCAGTGAGCCCTCCCCCCAAGCACAAAGAATACAGAGCATCACTGCCCCAGGCATAAGAACATAAGAGAAGCCAATGTTGAACCAGGCCAATGGCCCATCCAGTCCAACTCTGTGTCACAC
>NW_015166023.1:5730-5832 GCF_001447785.1 Gekko japonicus
CGTACTTAGAAGATCAACATTCCGGGTCAATCTGAAGCTGGCGGGGAGGGGTACGGAGACAGGTTTTCTCCACTTTTCTTTCCCAGATAAAAACAAACCAGA
>NW_015166023.1:6273-13149 GCF_001447785.1 Gekko japonicus
ATAAATATACGGAGCAGAGGTCCATCAGAGGCTATTAGCCACAAGGTATAGATAGGAGCTCTCGGTCTGGGGCAAGGGATGCTCTGTATTCTTGGTGCTTGGGGGGGCAACAGTGGGAGGGCTCCTAGTGTCCTGGCCCCACTGCTGGACCTCCTGAGGATACCTGGTGTTTTTGGCCACTGTGTGACACAGAGTGTTGGACTGGATGGGCCATTGGCCTGATCCAAAACTGGCTTCTCTTATGTCCTTATGAACTCTCAGTCTGGGGCAAGTGATGCTCTGTCTTCTTGGTGCTTGGGGGGGGGGGCAACAGTGGGAGGGCTCCTGGTGTCCTGGCCCCACTGCTGGACCTCCTGATGGCACCTGGTATTTTTGGCCACTGTGTGACACAGAGTTTTGGAGTAGATGGGCCACTGGCCTGATCCAACATGGCTTCTCTTATGTTCTTATGAATTAGATAAACATACGGAGCAGAGGTCCATCCAAGGCTATTAGCCACAAGGTATAGATAGGAACTCTCAGTCTGGGGCAAGGGATGCTCTGTATTCTTGGTGCTAGGCAACAGTGGGAGGGCTCCTGGTGTCCTGGCCCCACTGCTGGACCTCCTGATGGCACCTGGTATTTTTGGCCACTGTGTGACACAGAGTTTTGGAGTAGATGGGCCACTGGCCTGATCCAACATGGCGTCTCTTATGTTCTTATGCTCTTAACCTTTGGGGGGAAACTGAGATCTATGGGATACGCACTTTGTTATCAAACCCTATCGTTATTTTACTGCTTTAGCATCCTAAAATGCATTATTTGTAATGCAGTCAGCACACCAAATGGCACTGCTGGGCAGACTGAAGCATAACCGCCTTGGTCGCGGTGGAACGTGCAGTCCAGTAGCGGACGATTTATGGCAACCCCATGGGGGCAGAGGTGATCCGCCATTGTCTGCCTTTGCATCGCAACCCTGGGCTTCCTTGGTGGTCTCGCACCCAAGTCCGAACCAGAGCTGACCGTGCTTAACTTCTGATATCTGACAAGATCAGGCTAGCCTGCGCCATCCGGATTAGGGTATAAATCCCACAAAAAAGTTACAAATATACTAAAAACTACAGAGAGAGAGAGACAGAGAGAAACAGAGACACAGAGAGAGAGACAGAGAGAGAGAGACAGAGAGAGAGAGACAGAGGGACAGAGAGAGAGAGAGACAGAGCGAGAAACAGAGAGAAAGAGAGAGAAAGACAGAGAGAGACAGAGAGAGACAGAGAGAGACAGAGGGAGAGACAGGGAGAGAGACAGAGAGAGAGACAGAGAGGCAGAGAGAGAGACAGAGAGAGAGGGAGACAGGGGGGGGCAAACTGCTGTGTTGGGTCTTTCCCAGAGACAGAGAGAGAGGCAGAGAGAGAGACAGAGAGAGAAGGAGAGAGGGGGGGGCAAACTGCTGTGTTGGGTCTTTCCCAAGCAGATATATCTTCAGTTTAACAGTCACCAAAGGAAGGCAAGCAACCATCTCCGGGGAGGGGAACCGGCATATTTGTCTCCGGAAAATGGAAGCACCCTCTCTAGGTGCTGAAGGACATCTTGGTTTTGTGTTTTGAATATTGCTTCAGTATGAATTATTCTCTGAGGAGGAAGAGAGAAGAGATTGGATTTATACCCCTCCCTTCACTACCCAAAGGGAGTCTCAGAGCCGCTTACACTCTCCTTTCCCTTCCCCTCCCCACAACAGACACCCTGTGAGGTGGGCGGGGCTGAGAGAGCTCTTTCGAGGACTCCCCCAGAGAGAACAGCTCTGAGAGAACTTGTGACTGACCCACAGTCACACCAGCAGCTCCATGTGGAGGAGTGGGGAATCAAACCATGGTTCTCCCAGATTAGAATCCTAACCACTACACCAAACTGAAGGCTACATTACATAAAATCCTTACGTATGGAACATTTTTTTGGGGGGGGGAACCCTTGTCATTCACTCCTTCCAAAAGAGAAAATATTTCAAAGGAGGATCTCGCCCCCCCCCCCATTATTCCTCAGTTTTTCTAGCTGTTCCACTGGCAAAAAAACTGAAAACTCCTCGGGGTGGAGGGGGGGGGGAGATACTGGGAAAATAAGTCTCATCGCCCCAGTCCTTCAGCTCTCTAGTCCTATCTGGGTTCACAGCTCTCCTGCTACGGATCACGGCATTTGAAATTGGTTCCTTTTTCATAAAATGGAGTTGGGGAGGAGAAAGAATGTTCAGACCCCTCCTGTATAAAGTCTGCTTTCGCAGATTGCATCTACCGTGGTTCTGGATAAAGTGGTACCTGGGGAGTAAAGTACACCAGTTTGGTGTCGGGGTTAAGTGCGCGGACTCTAATCTGGGAGAACCAGGTTTGATTCCCCACTCCTCCACTTTCAGCTGGCTGGATGACCTTGGGCAAGCCATAGTTCTCTCAGAGCTGTCCTTGAAAAAAGAGCCGTTTCTGTCAGAGCTCTCTCAGCCCCACCTCCCTCCCAGGGTGTCTGTGGTGGGGAGGGGAAGGGAAAGGAGTTTGTAAGCCGCTCTGAGACTCCTTTGGGTTGTGAAGGGCGGGGTATAAATCTAATAATCATTATCATCAGGCTGGGGCAAATCTTGGGGAAGATGTCGGGCAACCGTCTAGCGATGTAGTGGTTAAGTCCTCGGACTCTAATCTGGGAGAACCAGGTTTGATTCCCCACTCCTCCACTTGCACCTGCTGGATGACCTTCGGCAAGCCATAGTTCTGACAAGAGCTGTCCTTGAAAAAGAGCAGTTTCTGTCAGAGCTCTCTCAGCCCCGCCTCCTTCACAGGGTGTCTGTTGAGGGGAGGGGAAGGGAAAGGAGATTGTAAGCCGCTCTGAGACTCCTTTGGGTAGGGAAGGGCAGGGTATAAATCCAATCTCTTCTTCTTCTTCTCCTTGACGGTCTTACAAACATAGCACCAAAGTACACATCACACAGGAGCTGGGCAAACAGTTTCTTGACACAGAGTATTTATTTATTTATTTATTTATTTGATTACATTTATAGCCCGCCCTCCCCGCAATAGGGCTCAGAGTACTCCATCTTTCTGTGGTATACCTCTGAGGATGCCAGTCACAGCTACTGGCGAAACGTCAGATTCTACAATGCCAAGACCACGGCCACACAGCCCAGAAAATCTACAGCAACTAACTAGTTTCCTGACAGTTTTCCTTTCCTTTTTTTTTAATTTTTAAAGCCGGAAAACAGCCCTGATTTGCAGCAGACGAGCAGTGGGGAGAGAGAAGGGGATACTTAAACCTTCTCCCTCCTACCGCTGGTCCATTCCGAGCAACACCCCTCACGCTGCTTCCAACTCTATGTCTTCCTCCAGGTCATTTATATGATTCTGTGATTCTAAGAGGAGGAGGAGGAGGAGATTGGATTTATATCTCGCCCTTCACTACCCAAAGGTGTCTCAGAGCGGCTTACAAACTCCTTCCCCTTCCCCTCCCCACAACAGACACCCTCTGTGAGGTCGGTGGGGCTGAGAGATAAGAGACGAGATTGGATTTACACCCCGCCCTTCACTACCCAAAGGAGTCTCAGAGCGACTTACAAACTCCTCTCCCTCCCCCTCCCCACAACAGACACCCTGTGCGGTAGGTGGGGCTGAGAGAACTCTGACAGAAACTGCTCTTTTTCAAGGATACTTCTTGTCAGAACTACGGTTTGCCCAAGGTCATCCAACAGCTGCGAGTGGAGGAGTGGGGAATCAAACCCGGCTCTCCCAGATTAGAGTCCGCACACTTAACCAGTACACCGAACTGGCTCTGAAGAGATTTGGGCAGTTCCCAACTAGTCTGTCCCTCTGGGACCCGCAAGACAGACCCCTCAGAAAGTGGTGCTGGAAAGAACCGTCAAGTCATAGTTGACTTATGGTGAGTCCCGTTGGGTTTTCAAGGCAAGAGACATCCAGAGGTGGTTTGACATGGCCTGCCTCTGCACAGCAACCTTGGAATTCCTTGACGGTCTCCCGTCCGGGTATGAACCGGGGCCAGGCCTGCCGAGCTTCCCAGATCTGACGAGATCAGGCTAGCTTGGGTCATCTGGGAGAGGAGACCTCTAAAGGTACCGGGCGCAAAACACTTCAACATCCCTGACACACAACCACCAACACCAAACATCAGATCGTATCTATCGCGGCGGCAAGCAGCCACGTCGAGCAGGCCGGCGTCAAAGACCTCAACACAAAAATGGGGTGTTTTGTGGGGAAACAGAAAGAAGCAGTCGTACTTAGAAGATCAACATTCCGGGTCAATCTGAAGCTGGCGGGGAGGGGTACGGAGACAGGTTTTCTCCACTTTTCTTTCCCAGATAAAAACAAACCAGAGGTCCATCAGTGGCTATTAGCCACAAGGTACAGATAGGAGCTCTCGGTCTGGGGCAAGGGATGCTCTGTATTCTTGGAGCTTGGGGGGGGGGGCAACAGTAGGAGTACTCCATCTTTCTGCGGTATTCCTCTGAGGATGCCAGTCACAGCTACTGGCGAAATGTCAGATTCTACAATGCCAAGACCACGGCCACACAGCCCGGAAAATCTACAGCAACTAACTAGTTTCCTGACAGTTTTCCTTTCCTTTTTTTTTAATTTTTAAAGCCGGAAAACAGCCCTGATTTGCAGCAGACGAGCAGTGGGGAGAGAGAAGGGGATACTTAAACCTTCTCCCTCCTACCGCTGGTCCATTCCGAGCAACACCCCTCACGCTGCTTCCAAACCGGCAGGGGTGGGGGGGAGAAAGATACAACAGACAGTGTTCCCTCTAAGCTGAGTTCATGTGAGCTAGCTCAGAATTTTTTTGCCTCCGGCACACACATTTTTGTGTGGCTCAGGAAGGATGGCTCCAGAGCAAACTGGTTTATGCAGCAGCCAAATCGCTCACTCTCAACTTTAATGCCAGGAGCTCACAGACTAGAATTTTGTCTCACGAGACTCCACAGCTTAGAGGAAGCATGCAACTGAGGGAGGGCGGTTTTAAGTGCGGAAAGGGCAAAGATGGCTTCACGCCCCTCCTACACAACACCTGCTTCAACCCACGGAGTTGGATCCGTTTGGCTAGCAGGGACGCTTCTCACCGGCAGAAGGAGCCTTCCCGTTCCAAGCATCTTGTACCGGAGGGGAAGGCACCTTCTGCCACTGGAAGGTGCCTGCATAAGTGCAACATACCCACAGGGTTCAGCTCAAGCATCATACTTTTTACTGCTAACAACGAAAGCAGAGATCCACACGAGTGGCTCAGCCGGCCCCAAGCGGGCCTTGGATTCTTATTTACAGACCGCGTTCATTACAGTGGACTTGCTAACAGTGTTCCCTCTAAGCTGAGTTAGTGTGAGCTAGCTCATAGTTTTTTTAGCCTCCGGCTCACCCGTTTTTATCCTCACTCCAGAAGGAGAGCTCCAGAGCAAACTCATTTATGCAGTAGCCAAATGGCTCACTCACACCTTTAATGCCAGTAGCTCAGAAACAGTGTTCCCTCTAAGATGAGTTAGTGTGAGCCAGCTCACAGTTTTTTTAGCCTCCGGCTCACACATTTTTGTCTTCACTCTAGAAGGAGAGCTCCAGGGCAAACTCATTTATGCAGTAGCCAAACGGCTCACTCACACCTTTAATGCCAGTAGCTCAGAAACAGTGTTCCCTCTAAGATGAGTTAGTGTGAGCCAGCTCACAGTTTTTTTAGCCTCCGGCTCACACATTTTTGTCTTCACTCTAGAAGGAGAGCTCCAGGGCAAACTCATTTATGCAGTAGCCAAACGGCTCACTCACACCTTTAATGCCAGTAGCTCAGAAACAGTGTTCCCTCTAAGCTAGCTCACAGTTTTTTAGCCTCCGGCTCACACATTTTTGTCTGAGCTCAGGAAGGAGGGCTCCAGAGCAGACTAATTGATGTAGTAGCCAAATCGCTCGCTCACAACTTTAATGCCAGTAGCTCAGAAACAGTGTCTCGGGGTATAAATCCAATCTCTTCTTCTTTTTCTTTTTCTTCTTCTATTTGTGGGGACAGGGAAGGAACTCAACTGGACTTTGGCTTGCAGGTTTTCCAAAAATGCCCCCCTCCCAAATTCGCAAGCCTCCCTCCACTATATAAGGGCAGCACTGGGATCGTTTCCCCCATTCCTCAGTTATCTGGTAGAGTTAAGCATCTATTTTCTGCGCAGTCTGTAGGCGGCCAACCTGCATGCACCAGTTCAGACGCAGGCAAACCAGCAACCTACTGGATGAGACTTCAGCAGACCAGGGGGCAAGCCTCGGGGGGCAGTGAAGACCCCAGTACCCACCTACCCGCCCACGAGCCATCGGTACGCCTTACAAACACTGTCCGCCCCGGCTTTCAGAAAATGGCAAGGCAGGATCCCCGCAGAGGATGGAAGACGGAGAAAAAAAGCACAAGCCACGGAAAGGTTCAGGCTTAAACACTAGGACTTATTTCCTCTGCGGTCTGGCACCGGAGCAAGCTTCCTAGTTTCAGTCCTAGAAAGTGTCTGGGAAAAGGTTGGACTTTTAAGGATAGGGGGGGAGGGTTGGGGGGAGGAAGAGAGGCGGAAGAAGGACTTCAGAGCCACCCTTGGCAAAACAGATACGAACACACTTTTAGATATATGGAGGCTTCCCTCTCTCACAACCATCCAGTTGTCATCCTGTGAAGGAAGGTAATATCTCCAAACCGAAGGCTGGGCGGGGGGAGAAGTGGGGGGGGGAGACACAGAGAAGATCTGGAGCCCTAAGGCTGAGAGACATCGGCTTGCCTGAGGATACCCAGTGAACTGACTCCCAAGGTCATTCGCCCTACGTTCTTAGCCCCCCCCCCCAATACACAGAGACTGATTCCCCACAAGCAGTTGTGCCGCCTTTGCTCTTCCACTTGCTCCAG
>NW_015166023.1:13465-16956 GCF_001447785.1 Gekko japonicus
GGATACCAAAAACAAAGGAGGAAAAGAGTGGGGGGGGGGGGGGAATCGGCCCAAATGCGGCCACGCAGCAAATAGTGTGAAATTGACCAATGCGAGGGGGCAAAAGGAAGAGCGAGGGCGGCACAGCTGCTTGTGGGGAATCGGTCAGACACTCTTCAAGCAGCAGTTCTGAGCGATGCCTCCGGAAGCGACTCTGCCGACAGCCACAGGTTTCAACCTCAGCTCCTCTGGTTCACCCTGCACCTATCGCACGCCCCAACGCAGCACAGCTCCGGCACACGCACTCCTACTTCGGCTACCTTGTCCAGGGGGAAGGGTCACAGCCAGGGCTTCTGGCCGTCTCTATTCTACCAAATATCCAAATGCACCCTGGCTCCGGCACACGCAGCTCTACCTGGGCTAACTTGTCTGGGGGAAGGGTCACAGCCAGGGCTTCGAGCCCTCTCCATTCTACCAAATGCCCAAATGCACCCTGGCTCCGGCACACGCAGCTCTACCTGGGCTTTGTCCGGGGGAAGGCTCACAGACAGGGCTTCGAGTCTTCTCCATTCGACTCCAGAGTTCCGCAAAGATGAGCTTTCCCAACTGTGCTCTCCGCCAATTAAGCCGGGAGATTCCACTGCCTAGCCAGCCAGCCACCTGCCGCTCTGCCCTTCAGCCTGCCGGGCCTTAGCAGACCCCTTCTGGCTAGCGGGCCCTTCAGCTACAACAGGGCAACGGCAAGCAGGAGCGTCTGCCCGAGGAAACCGTCTGGGCTTGCACAAATCCGGCTCTGGCATGCTACTGCAGCAAGCTCCAGGTGGAAAGGGGGTGGGCTTGCAAGTCAGAAAGCCCTGCTCAGCCAATCCTCGACAAGTGCGGGGGGAGGAGAGGCACAACCATAATTGGAACGCCTTCGCAGTTGTCCGTCGTGGATACCAAGAGCTGCTGAACAGAGGGTGGACCGGCTCTTAAAACGGAGCCCTTTAAATCGCCCAGGGAAAAGGCCGCTTGGGAGTCGTTCGTTTAGATTCAAGACAGCTGACTTCATAATACCGAAATTCCAGCCCAGCAGCATCTTAAGAGACGAACAAGATTTTCGGGATACGAAAGTTCGAGAGTCACGAGTTTCCTTCGACGAAGGGAGCGTGGACTCTGTACAGGTCGTACCCCGCAACGTTTGTTGGTCTCTGAGACGGTGCTGGACCCAGATCTATTGCAGATCGACATGGCTATTGTCCGAAACTGTCTTCGTCACTCCTGTACTTTCCAAATAAGGAAACAAGCTGAGAGCGGGGGTTTCGACACGGCAGTCAACCAAAGCCTTCGTACGACCCAAGAACATAGTCTCCCCCCCCCCGTTTGCCTCCTGGCTAGAGGAGAAGAGAAGAGACTGGATTTATACCCCACCCTTCACTACCCGAAGGAGTCACAGAGCGACTTGCAATCTCCTTTCCCTCCCCCTCCCCACAACAGACACCCTGTGAGCAATGTTCCCTCTAAGCTGAGTTACTGTGAGCTAGCTCACAGTTCTTTAGCCTCTGGCTCACACATTTTTGTCTTAGCTCAGGAAGGACGGCTTCAGAGCAACCTAATTTGTGCGGCTGCCAAATTTTAATCGCTCACAATTTTGACACCAGTAGCTCACAAAGTACACTTTTTGCTCACAATACCTTCACAGCTTAGAGCAAGCACTGCCTGTGAGGTAGATGGGAATGAGAGAGCTCTCTCGAGGACTGCCCCTGAGAGAACAGCTCTGGGAGAACTTGTGACTGACCCAAGGTCACCCCAGCAGCTGCATGTGGAGGAGCGGGGAATCAAACCTGGTTCTCCCAAGTCAGAGTCCGTGCATTTAACCACTACACCAAGTTGGCTCTCTCTCCTCATCCCGCTAGCAGAGGCAATTTCCTTATTGTGTCAGGGAGGCTCAAAAGGCTGGAGGAAAGCAAATCCAAGGGCTCCAACACAGACCAGAGCAGACCCCCCACCCCACAGCTAGCATAAGCACCATGCAGTGAGGCAACTGCCAGGGCCCATGGCTTCTGATAGGGCCAACTTCCAAGAACTCCCTACTCGCGTGCCACCAGCCCATGTGCCCTGATGCTAGCTTTTGAGAGCTCCTACAAAGCCAGTTTGGTGTAGTGGTTAGAAGCGCGGGCTCTAATCTGGGAGAACCGGGTCTGATTCCCCACTCCTCCACATGAAGCCAGCTGGGCGACCTTGGGTCAGTCACAAGTTCTCTCAGAGCTGTTCTCTCAAGGACAGTCCTTGAAAGAGCTCTCTCAGCCCCGCCTACCTCACAGGGTGTCTGTTGTGGGGAGGGAAAGGGAAAGGGGTTTGTAAGCTGCTTTGAAACTCCGAGCGAAGGGCGGGGCAGAAATCCAATCTCCTCCTCCTCCTCTTCTTCTTCTCCACTACCCACACTCCCAGACACATGTGCTGCCCAGTGGCGAACAGGAAGCCGGGGGCTGGTGGTGAGCAGAGACAGGGAAAGGGCCCCCAGAGACAGGGAAAGGGCCCACAAACCTGGGCCCAGCCCTGCCCCACCTCTTCGTTTTTGCCCTGCAGAATTTATATCTGCTCCTGCGAGCAAAAGCAATGCTCACTCTACATGCGCACAAAGGGCAGAATCGCCTCTCTCGCTGCAACATGAAAGTACCGTGAGCTTTCCAGACCCGAGGGCAAGCAGTTTCCCAGCAAAAACGAGAGTTCCTCCTGCACAAGGTGTGAAACATCTGCGCTGTTTGGTTGACAGACCCGATTTACAATCGTAACCATGGTGAACACAGTAAGTGTCACATGCTGCCACATTTCTCATGCTTGACCACAAATGTCACATATGTGTAACATCACACTGATGAAGAGAAAAAAGAGGTTGGATGTATACCCCGCCCTTCACTACCCGAAGGAGTCTCAGAGCGGCTGACAATCTCCTTTCCCTCCCCTCCCCACAACAAGGTGGGGCTGAGAGAGCTCGCTCGAGGACTGCTCTTGAGAGAACAGCTCGGAGAGAACTTGTGACTGACCCAAGGTCACACCAGCAGCTGCATGCAGAGGAGTGGGGAATCAACCCCGGGTTCTCCCAGATTAGAGTCCGTGCTCCTAACCACTACACCAAACCGAGGCCATGGACACACCCTCCAGTTTGGTGTAGTGGTTAACTGTCAGTTTGGTGTAAGAGAACCAGTTTGGTGTAGTGGTTAAGTGCGCGGACCCTGATCTGGGAGAACCGGGTTTGATTCCCCACTCCTCCACTTGCAGCTGCTGGATGACCTTGGGCAAGCCATAGTTCTGATAAGAGCTGTTCTTGAAAAAGAGCCGTTTCTGTCAGAGCTCTCTTAGCCCCACCTACCTCACAGGCAATGTTCCCTCTAAGCTGAGCTAGTGTGAGTTAGCTCACAGTATTTTAGCCTCCAGCTCACAATTTTTTTTCTTAGCTCGGGCAGGATGGGGCTCCAGAGCAAACTAATATATGCAGCAGCCAAATCGCTCACTCACAACTTTAATGCCAG
>NW_015166023.1:17003-33033 GCF_001447785.1 Gekko japonicus
CTGCTCTTTCAGGAACAGCTGTGCCAGAGCTTGTGACTGACCCAAGGTCACATCAGCAGGTGCAAGTGGAGAAGTGGGGAATCAAACCCGGTTCTCCCAGATTAGAGTCCACACACTTAACCACGACACCAAACTGGCTCTCCTACACCAAACTGGCTATGGGTCGGGAAGGAGTTTCTAAGCTGTTCTGAGACTCCCTTGGGTAGTGAAGGGTGGGGTAGAAACCCAACCTCTTCTCCTCCTCCTCCTCCTCCTCCTCTTCTTCTCCTCCTTTTCCTCCCCCCCCCCATAGGCTCATTCTGTGCCAACATGTAAGGGCCTAAAGGTAAAGGTTCCCTTGCTCAAAAGCCAGTCGAGTCCGACTCTAGGGTTGCAGTGCTCATCTCCGTTTCAAAGCCGAAGAGCCAGCGCTGTCCGAAGACGTTTCCATGGTCATGTGGCCGGCATGACTAAACACCAAGGTGCACGGAACGCTGTTCCCTTCCCACCGAAGCGGTACCTATTTATCTACTTGGAGTTTCTTGCTTTCGAACTGCTAGGTTGGCAGGAGCTGGAACTAGAGTCGGGAGCTCACTCCATCATGCGGCACACTCAGGTCTCGAACTGCTGAACTACCGACCTTCCACAGCCTGCAGTTCAGCGTCTTAACCACTTGAGCCACCGCAGCTCCTTAAGGGCCTATGAGTAGGTAAAACCTGGATGGCCGAGGCTAACCTGATCCCATCAGATCTTGGAAGTTAAGCAGGTTCAGCCCTGAGAAGGGTTTGGGTGGGAGACCACCAAGGAAGTCCAGGGTTGCTACGCAGAGGCAGGCAAGGGCAAACCACCTCTTTGCCTGGAAAACCCTACGGGGTTGCCGTTACTCGCCATAACCACCACCCACGTGAACAGGGCGGATCATATTCCCCCACAGAACCCAACTGGAGCCAGGAGGCCTCAGGCCTTTAAACCCAACAGAAGTTGTCGTCGGCCAGTCCCCACCGTGCAACATCTCAAGGAGACGTCAGCGCCCGGCTCGCTTCTTTTATCCAGTTAGCTGACACCGCACTCGGCCCCGCCGCACGGCAAGAGAAGAGCATCTGCGCTTCCCTTTAGACCGAGACGCCGCTTCCCCAGACCATGTGTGTTCATAGGGCTGTGAGAGCCGCATAAGCCAATGGGGAGAGGCGGCGCCTGAGAAGTGTGCCGGCATGTTGCTATGGCTCTTCTGGCGCACCGCTCTTTCTCTCCCCCTCATCTCTGAGCACCAGCGAGCAAGCTGGCAGAGCCTCCCCCTCCCCGACAAAATTACCCTCCCCTCCGCGGAACAGAGGGGCCCCGTCCGCCTGCCTACATCCTTCTGATTTACCAGGTACTATTAGCCTGCCTCTGCAGCTCAGGGAAGCAACTGATGGAGGGCCAAAGGCCGTTTGCTTTAGGGGAGGTGGGTGGGGGAGACATATAAATAAAGGGGAGACAAACCTTCTCGCTTGGAAAACAAAAATCCCAGAGACTGGTATGAGCACGCAGCGGCATGAGCATGAACCAAACGAATAAGTTTGAGCAAAGGAATATGAGCGTGAACCAAACGAGAACAGGGCAAGGGTGCTCGTGGAGGGTGACACAAACCCCCACCTCCATCTCGCACGGGGTGGGGAAGGAATGGAGCGCCCCGGGGGAAAGCATCATCGGCCGCTTTTGATTTGGAATTTCTTTCAAGTGCGGAGAGAGCAACAGGCCAGACGGAAAATGAAAGCCTTCCACCCCCAGTGGGCTGCTTCGCCTTTTGTCCTTTTATTGATTACGGATGCCACGCTGAGGCTGATTACTTTTGATGCTGGAAAATAAGGAGCGAGAGGGAGCCGGAGAGGGCCCGGCTGTTTTGTGGGGCGGGGGTGGGGGGAGAGACGCAACAATGAGGGGAGACTTTGCTGCAATCTCAGCGCGGGAGATGCTCTGGAAATAGCTGCCCGGGAAGGCACTTCCCGTGCCCCAGGGATTCCAAAATGCAAGCCAGAAGCAGACAGCAGGCTGAAAAGCAAACACTGGACACTTCAAGCCACGGTCCCGTCACCCTCCCCACCTGTTGCTGCCACCAGCTTGCCTCAAGGTGGGAATGCAGAGGGGTGCTCCTAGCAATGTGTGCGTCACTGAATGCTCCTTTTCGTTCTTCTTGTTTTGTTTTGTTTTTTGCCATCCAGCTGACTTATGGCAACCTCCTAGGGTTTTCAAGGCAAGAGATGTTCAGAGGTGGTTTGCCATCGCCTGCCTCCGCATCGTGACCCTCACCCCGGACTTCCTTGGTGGTCTCACCTCCAAATACAAACCAGGGCCAACCTTCCTTAGCTTCTGAGATCTGTTGAGATCGGGCTAGCCTGGGCCATCTACGTCAAGGCAACGGACATACAGAAGTGGCTTGCATTGCCTGCTTCTGCGTGGCAGCCGTGGACTTCCATGCAAGTGCTAACCAGGGCTGATCTTGTTTAGCTCCTGAGATTTGATGAGTTCAAGTTAACCTGAGTTATCCAGGTCAGGACAGCTTCTAATGTGGGTGGGAAGAGCCATCAAGTCACAACCAACTTATGAGGAATTTCAGACAGACGATATAATCCGGAAGAGGAACGATTCCCAAATGGTTTCTGGTCTGTCATTTCAGACAGAACCGTTTTAGAACCGGTTCCCTTCCGGAATATATTTGTAATTTCAGATACAAACGCTTCTGTCCCATTTAGGAAATGGGGCTGAAGCATTTTACCTGTCAACCGCTTCCAAGTAGTCTTCAGTTTCCTCTCCTGGTTCCGATGCGCTTTTTCCCGCCGGTTTTCGCCCGCGCGGGTAATCTCCGCCTTTTTTTTTTAATGTTTGCTTTATAGCGTTATAGCGCTATAATGCTATAACGGAACAGCAATATATCAACGCCATTGGAATGCCTGGAGTGTTTTGTTATAGTGCTATAGCGCTATAAAGCAAATGTTTTTTTAAAAAGCCGGAGATCGCCCGCACGGGCGAAAAACGGTGGGGAAAAAGCGGTGCAGTCTGAAATGGCAAACCGCTTTAGATCCAGCTCTTTACCGGAAGGGGAAAGCCATGTGTAAAATGGCAGCCCTATACCGGTTTACTCCATGACAGATCAAAAACGGCTTCAAAATGGGTTAAAAAAGGTAATATGAAATTCCTCATCGTCAACCCGACAAGGCAAGAGACATTCAGAGGTGGTTTGCTATTCCCTGCCTCTGCGTAGCGACCCTGGACTTCCTTGCTGATCTCCCATGCAAGTACTATACAGGGCCGACCCTACTGAGCTTCTGACGTCTGATGAGATCTGGCTCACCTGGGCCATCCAGGTCAGGTCAGGTGTTCAGAGGTCTTTGGCCATTGCCTGCCTCTGCATAGCAACCCTGGACTTCCTTGGTGGTCTCCCACCCATGAACTAACCGGGGCCAACCCTACGTGATCCGATGAGCATGGGCTAGCCCGGGCCAGCAACGTCAAGCCAATAGAGGTTCAGAGGCAGTTTGCCACTGCCTGCCTCTGCGTAGCAACCCTGGACTTCCTTGGCGGTCTCCATCCCAAGAGCTAACCCAAGAGCTAACTGTTGAGCTTCTGAGAGCTGATGAGTTCAAGTTAACCTGAGCTATTCAGGTCAAGACAGCCTGTAATGGTGGTGGGGAGACCCATCAAGTCACAGCCAACTTATGGCAACCCCACAAGGCACGAGACGTTCAGAAGTGGTTTGCCATGGCCTGCCTCTGCGTAGCAACCCTGGGCTTCCTTGGTGGTCTCCCATGCAAGTACTATCCAGGGCTGACCCTGCTTAGCTTCTGAGATCTGATGAGACTGAGCTAACCGAGGCCAGCCAGGTGAGGACAGAGACGTTCAGAGGTGGTTGGCCTTTCGCCTGCCGCTGCGCAGCAATCCGGAACTTCCTCGGTGGTCTTGTAGGACAAGGGGGGAAAGAATGTGATTTCTGAGTGTGATTTCTTACTCTCTCTCTCTCTTTGATATATATATACTGACAGCTGTCACTGTGCCTTTAAAAACTGAATCATAATAGATCCAGATCTTGGCACGTAACCTAGAATCTTCCGATTAGAGAAGCTTGTAGCAGAACATATATATTTTATAATTGCATTTTTGGTACAAGAAGCCATATTGAGCAAACGTATTATTAGAAGCCTTTGTAGATGGGATTAGGAGTTGCAAGGATGCCAAGAGCCACGTTTAACGTGAATCATAGTCCTTATTAGAGATATAACATTTCCAGAAATTTTGAAGCTCGAAAAAAAATCCCGTTTTTTTCCGGGAAAAACTGGAAATTTTCGGGAAAATTGAAAAACAAATTGCTACATTAGCACTTCTTTTTTCTTTTCCAGACTGAAAGTCATTCTGTTACTTTAGGAACATAAAATATGACTATGGACATTTTTACTTGGCATGAAATTAACACAACTAGCATATTAAAAATATATTGTATCCAAACAATTATTACAAACAGAATACCCACCCACATGCAAAAACAAAACTGAAACCTTTTTCTTTTCTTGTGACAACAGCACCTCCTAAAGGAAGAAATGCCTCTTGTTCTTGCATTGGAGAGTTCAGTTTGTAACCTAGGACTTGCTTGTCCTCAGCGCACAGAAATTAGATCAATCTGATGCCATACATATTTTTTAGAAATGATTTGGAAAATATTTGAACACCTTATCTTAAAATATTTTATTCATCGTGTTAAAATGAAATGTTCCATAATCATTTTTTTTTTCTTTTCTTTTTTCAATTTTTTGGAAAAAACCAAAATAGGCTTCAGGAAAAAATGGGAAAAACCCGTTTCCCCCCCGAATGCTTCTGGTTTTTTCCGGGCCTTCACGTCTCTAGTCCTTATTAGCTAGCTCTCCATAAGTGAGGCCAGGGAGGCTCCCAAGTGTTCTCTAATGTTCCCATTGTTCTGAAGAACAGATAAACAAATGTAATCACTGATATATATGACCAGTATCGGGAGAGACCAATAGTGAGGTTTAGAGTCAAATGATGCTTTTATAATGTTAACTGCTTGGTACCAATTAAAGGTCCTTGAATGTGTAAATTATATGTGATGTCATTTGGGGTGTAAGACCCTCTGCCCTGCCTGGTTATGGCAGAATACAGCTTGGTGTTGCTAAGTGCTATAAGGTACTCAGCCCTGTATCTCATGTTTTAATTGCAGTAAACAGATATTCATCTAACTCGCTGGACTCCAACTGCGTGATTCCAATTTGGCCAAGGGGTTGCACAGGGCACACATTTGCGCATCACTCTCCCACGCAAGTACTAACCAGGGCCAGCCCTGCTTAGCTTCTGCGATCAGCCAAACACCACTCTCTCTCTCTTTTCAACTGTGAGGGTGCAAACAAATTGCTATCTTCCTCAGAAGGGCAAAAACAGTTGGTCTCAACAGCTGCACCTAGTAGAAATTCTAGGACTCTCGCATGAGGCGACCGCTAAGTTCTCTTCTTGGCTCTGCAAGCAGGAGTGCCGGGGGGGTGGTGGTCCTGTAGCTCAATGGTCGAGCATCTGCTTGGAATGCAGAAAGCCCCCAATTCGATTCTGTGTCCAGTTTTGGGCACCACATTTTAGGAAGGATGTTGACAAGCTCGAGCGTGTCCAGAAGAGGGCAACCAGGATGGTGAGAGGGTTGGAATCCAAGTCTTACGAGGAAAGTCTGAAAGAGTCGGGTCTGTTTAGCCTGGGAAAGAGAAGGCTTAGAGGGGACATGATGGCAGTCTTCAAGTATCTGAAGGGCTGTCATGTAGAAGATGGAGCAGATCTATTCTCTCTTGCTCCAGATTGCAAGACTAGATCGAATGGGTGGAGATTACAAGGAAGTCGATACCGGCTGAATATCAGGAGAAACTTCCTAACTGTCAGAGTGGTTGAGCAGTGGAACAGTCTGCCTCAGGAGGTGGTGGAGGCTCCTTCGCTGGACGTTTTCAAGCGGAGGCTGGACGACCATCTTCCGGGTATGTTGTAGGGCTATCATCTTTTGGCTATGCTCCTGCAGAGTGCAGGGGGTTGGACTAGATGACCTGCAAGGTCCCTTCCAACTCTAACATTCTGTGATTCTATGACTCCTGCCACCTCCACTTACAGAGGAAGAAGTAGCAGGGCTGGGACAGACCCTCAGCCTGAGTCCCCAGAGAACTCGGGAGAAACCACTCCAGCTATGTGGATCCGGCGCAAGACAGCAGCCGAGGACAAACATCGGATGGGGAGGGGAGAACTGGAACACAATGTTTGAAGGGGACAGAATGCCAGTGTGCCGCTCTGGCATGGACGGGGACAGAACGAGACAGGTCAGAGGTTGGCTAATGAATAGCAGGAACAGGGTCAGGAAGGCACCAGCAGCAAAGGCTGGGGAGGGAAAGCAGCACGGTAGAGTCTGATCTCGTCAGATTTTGGAAGCTAAGCAGGGTCGGTGCTTGGATGGGAGACCACCAAGGAAGACTCTGCAGAGGAAGGCAATGGCCAACCACCTCCGCTTCTCACTGGCCTTCAAAGCCCCTTGCTGGAGTCAGCATAGGTCCTAGATGGGAGACCACCAAGGAAGACTCTGCAGAGGAAGGCAATGGCCAACCACCTCCACTTCTCACTGGCCTTGAAAGCCCCTTGCTGGAGTCGCCATAAGTCCTAGATGGGAGACTACCAAGGAAGACTCTGCAGAGGAAGGCAAAGGCCAACCACCTCTGCTTCTCATTGGCCTTGAAAGCCCCTTGCTGGAGTCGCCATAAGTCCTAGATGGGAGACCACCAAGGAAGACTCTGCAGAGGAAGGCAATGACCAACCACCTCCGCTTCTCACTGGCCTTGAAAGCCCCTTAGTGGAGTCGCCATAAGTCCTAGATGGGAGACCACCAAGGAAGACTCTGCAGAGGAAGGCAATGGCCAACCACCTCTGCTTCTCACTGGCCTTGAAAGCCCCTTGCTGGAGTCGCCATAAGTCTTAGATGGGAGACCACCAAGGAAGACTCTGCAGAGGAAGGCAATGGCCAGCCACCTCGTTGCCATTAAGGCAGTACTTGGATGGGAGCCCACCAAGGAAGGCTCTGCAGAGGAAGGGAATGGCCAACCACCTCTGCTTCTCACCTGCCTTGAAAGCCCCTTGCTAAGAGAGAGCACTGGCACCCACCCCCTCCGCCCTTCAACTGTTACTGACTTTTTGTTAAGAATCCATCCTAAAGACAGTCGGAGAAATGTACATAGGACGTGAATTGTTTTCAGGGGGGAAAGAGGCCAGGTTATTTATCATTTGTTTTTACCTTTACTCCCATTTCTACCTTTCCATTCTCCCCAAAGGGGACCCCCAAAGCGGCTCACGTCACTCTCCTCTCCTCCACCGTACCCCTCACAACAACCCTGTGAGGTAGGTTCGGCCGAGCCCGTGGTGACTGGCTCAAGGCCACTCAACAAGCGGGATTCGAACCTGGGTCTCCTGGGCGGGATTCGAACCTGGGTCTCCCAGACTCTAGCTCAATTCTCTACGCTCTATACGTTTCTGGCACTCGGTGTTGCGAACGTTCTTCCAGAGTTCTCTCAGCCAGAGAACCGCAATGGCAAATTCTGCAGCTCCCACAAGTCAAATCTCTGCAATTTGGGGGGAGGGAGGTGAAAATTTCCTTTGCAGCGACGACGAAGGGGGGAAGGTAAGCACTTAATGAGCATGCTGAAACGGAGCAAATAATTCCCTGGCCAGGCCAACTCCGCAGGAACGTGTGCTGCTCCCACCTCCTCCAAGAACAGCCCCCAAAGGGGGAAGGCGGCGTAGGACAATGGGAACGGCAGAGCAGATGCCGGCTCCATCCCGTTGCTGTAGAAATATGGCAGAATACAGCTTGGTGTTGCTAAAGCACTTAGCCCTGTATCTCCTGTTTTAATTGCAATACACAGATATTCATCTGCTGGACTCCAACTGCGTGATTCCAATTCGACCAAGGGGTCGCACAGGGCACACATTTGCGCATCACTCTCCCACGACAGTACTAACCAGGGCCAGCCCTGCTTAGCTTCTGCGATCAGCCAAACACCACTCTCTCTCTCTTTTCAACCGTGAGGGTGCAAACAAATTGCCATCTGCCTCAGGAGGTGGTGGATGCTCCTTTGCTGGACGTTTTCAAGTGGAGGCTGGACGACCATCTTTTGTGTATGTTGTAGGTATGTAGGGCTATCTTTCGGCTCTGCTCCTGCAGACTGCAGGGGGTTGGACTAGATGACCTGCAAGGTCCCTTCCAACTCTGACATTCTGTGATTCTATGACTCCTGCCACCTCCACTTACAGAGGCAGAAGTACCAGGGCTGGGACAGACCCTCAGCCTGAGTCCCCAGAGAACTCGGGAGAAACCACTCCAGCTACGTGGATCCGGCGCAAGACAGCAGCCGAGTGGGACGGGGAGGGGAGAACTGGAACACAATGTTTGCAGGGGACAGAATGCCGGTGTGCTGCTCTGGCACGGACGGGGATAGAACGGGGAGAAAGGTCAGAGGTTGGCTAACGAATAGCAGGAACAGGGTCAGGAAGGCACCAGTAGCAAAGGCTGGGGAGGGAAAGCAGCACGGTAGAGTCTGATCTCGTCAGATTTTGGAAGCTAAGCCGGGTCGGTGCTTGGATGGGAGCCCAGCAAGGAAGACTCTGCAGAGGAAGGCAATGACCAACTACCTCCGCTTCTCACTGGCCTTGAAAGCCCCTTGCTGGAGTCGCCATAAGTCTTAGATGGGAGCCCACCAAGGAAGGCTCTGCAGAGGAAAGGAATGGCCAACCACCTCTGCTTCTCACCTGGCTTGAAAGCCCCTTGCTAAGAGAGAGCACTGGCATCCACCCCCTCCACCCTTCAACAGTTACTCACTTTTTGTTAAGAATCCATCCTAAAGCGAGTCGGAGAAATGTACATAGGACGTGAATTGTTTTCAGGGGGGAAAGAGGCCAGGTTATTTATCATTTGTTTTTACCTTTACTTCCGTTTCTACCTTTCCATTCTCCCCAAAGGGGACCCCCAAAGCGGCTCACGTCACTCTCCTCTCCTCCACCGTACCCCTCACAACAACCCTGTGAGGTAGGTTCGGCCGAGCCCGTGGTGACTGGCTCAAGGCCACTCAACAAGCGGGATTCGAACCTGGGTCTCCTGGGCGGGATTCGAACCTGGGTCTCCCAGACTCTAGCTCAATTCTCTACGCTCTATACGTTTCTGGCACTCGGCGTTACGAACGTTCTTCCAGAGTTCTCTCAGCCAGAGAACCGCAATGGCAAATTCTGCAGCTCCCACAAGTCAAATCTCTGCAATTTGGGGGGAGGGGGGTGAAAATTTCCTTTGCAGCGATGATGAAGGGGGGAAGGTAAGCACTTAATGAGCATGCTGAAACGGAGCAAATAATTCCCCAGCCAGGCCAACTCTGCAGGAACGTGCGCTGCTTCCACCTCCTCCACGAACAGCCCCCAAAGGGGGAAGGCGGCATAGGACAATGGGAACGGCAGAGCGGATGCCGGCTCCATCCCGTTGCTGTAGAAACGGGATGCGGGAGATCTCCTGGCTTGGCGGGGCCCCCAGACTCACCTTTTAAGATACGGACTACTGCAGGCGAAACCACGCACCCCGCCCGGTGTAATTGTCACAGCACCGGTTGCCATAGTCTCTATTCACGCGCGGGCCCCCATCTCCCTGGAAACATGTTCCCTTTCATCCCTCCTATCCCAAGAAGCTTTTCAACCCTTCCAAGAATTTAAATAAAGGGGGAGGGGGAGGACAGGATGCATTCCAGGGAGCGGCAGCGAAGGAGGAGGTAGAAGCCTTTGCAAGCAGGGCGGCGGAGGCCTCTCCCGACTGATCCAGCTTCAGCTGCTCAGAGCCTGAGAGGATCGGGCTGTACGTGCCTCAGAGACCGTCTCTACCTGTCCCTGTTTATTTGTTTCCAAAGCATAGTTGGCCACCGTGCGGCTGTGGCTCAGCGGCAGAGCCATCCGCTTTGCATGCAGAAGGTCTCAAGTTCATCCCCTGGCATCTCCAGTTAAAAAGGACCAGGGGCAGTAGGTGATGTGGAAGACCTGAAACCCTGGAGAGCTGTAAAGAGAGGCCGTGGCTCAGTGGCAGAGCCTCTGCTTGGCATGCAGAAGGTCCCAGGGTCAATCCCCGGCATCTCCAGTTACAAGGACCAGGCAGCTGGTGATGTGAAAGACCTCTGCCTGAGACCCTGGAGAGCTGTAAAGAGAGGCCGTGGCTCAGTGGCAGAGCCTCTGCTTGGCATGCAGAAGGTCCCAGGGTCAATCCCCGGCATCTCCAGTTACAAGGACCAGGCAGCTGGTGATGTGAAAGACCTCTGCCTGAGACCCTGGAGAGCTGTAAAGAGAGGCCGTGGCTCAGTGGCAGAGCCTCTGCTTGGCATGCAGAAGGTCCCAGGTTCAGTCCCCAGCATTCCAAGCAGAGGCTCTGCTTGGAGTGTTACATAACTCATAATCTTCCTTTGGTAGCGCAGGCGGCCTGATGCAGGCAACACCTGCCAGACCTCGCCGGGGCAGCTGAGCAAACCCCCTCATCGTCGAAAAGGAGGCAGAATTAATATCTGTGGCAAGAGCAATGGGAACAGGCAGCCTCCGCTGGGCTGCCAGTCCTGGCGAAGGAAATACTGCATTTTCTCAAAAGGAGGATGAACCCAAATGTCAGACAACCCACTTAAAAATGTTATGCAATGGGGGGGTGTCCTTGAACATCAGTGTATCTGACTGTAAGATGACCCCCCTGTTTTTCTTTAACTTTAATGGAAGAGGAGGAGGAGGAGGAGGAGGAGGAGGAAGACTGTCCTCTGCTTGTGAAGAAGGAGGAGGAGGAGATAGGATTTATACTCCGCCCTTCACTACCCAAAGGTGTCTCAGAGCGGCTTACAAACTCCTTTCCCTTCCCCTCCCCACAACAGATGCCCTGTGAGGCAGGCGGGGCTGAGAGAGCTCTTGACAGAAACGGCTCTTTTTTCAAGAACAGCTCTTATCAGAACAGCTGCGAGTGGAGGTGTGGGGAATCAAACCTGGTTCTCCCAGATTAGAGTCCACGCACTTAACCACGACACCAAACTGGCTCTCACACCAAACTGGCTCTGAAGGGTGCAGAATCTGGTAGAGCACCGGAGAAGGGAAGAAGAAACCTGCTGAGAGATCAGATGGCATCGGCTGCAAGCAGAACACCTGATTTACCCCCTGACAGCCCCACCCACCCATACTCACATGGCAACTCATGATCTAGTCCAGGTCTGGCCAAACCTGCTTAACGTAAGAGCCACATAGAATAAACATCAGATGTGAGAGCCGCGAGACATGAACAGATATTGCACGTTTTTACTGGGAAATACTCAAATTTGCTTTTTATTGACATTAAATGAGACTGCCAAAAATAATAACAAAAGCAGCAAAAGCCGATATTGATAATGATATTTATTTGTCCAATGATATTTTGTTTGCTGATGATATTTCGCTTCCCCAGCTGGCCTGTCCCGGGAGCCACACAATATGTGCCAAAGGTCCCGAGCTCCCAAGCCACATTTCGGCTACCCCTCATCTAGTCAATAGCAAAACGAGGCCTGACAGTTCCAGACCCTGCTTAGAACCTGAGACGGTCTCGGTTCCATTTCCAGCAATAACGGCTAAGGTGGTCACCCGACCACGTTTGGTAACCGCGTACAAAGTGAAGTTACTGGGTAGAAGTGCTGCAAAGGTAAAGGTAAAGGTTCCCTTGCTCGAAAGCCAGTCGAATCCGACTCTAGGGTTGCGGTGCTCATCTCCGTTTCAAAGCCGAAGAGCCAGCGCTGTCCGAAGACGTTTCCGTGGTCACATGGCCGGCATGACTAAACACCAAGGCGCACGGAATGCTGTTCCCTTCCCACCGAAGTGGTACCTATTGATCTACTTGCAATTTCTTGCTTTCAAACTGCTAGGTTGGCAGGAGCTGGGACCAGAGACGGGAGCTCACTCCGTCATGCGGCACACCCGGGTCTCGAACTTCTGAACTACTGACCTTCCACAGCCTGCAGCTCAGCATCTTAACCATTTGAGCCACCGCAGCTCCAGAAGTGCTGCAACAGAGCTGCAAAAGACCCCCCTGTGCAGACACTGAGTTCCCTGCTGGCAAACCATGCTCCGACTGCACGCCTGTCCGTGTGTCCTCCCGTCTGCTGGCCGGAGAAGCGACTGCTCACAGAACGCATTTAACATCTGCCATCCACGGCCTGCCTGCTCTGAATTACTGCTAATTAGTTTACAAGGTCTGGGAGAAACAAGAGGATTAAGTGACATCGGCAGAGATATCGCTGGAATATGGCAGGGGAAAAGCTGCTCACTGGCTGCAGGAAGCTGGAAAGGGTTAAAAGGAAGGGGAGTCAGCTTTGGACAAGGACGAAAGAGGGGGTTGCCAGGCATCCATGGCCTCTTCTTCCCAACAGTTAACAAAGCAGCTTGTTTCTGATATGAAGGTAAAGGTAAATGTAAAGTTAAAGGTAAAGGTCTCCCTTGCTCGAAAGCCAGTCGAGTCCGACTCTAGGGTTGCGGTGCTCATCTCCGTTTCCAAGCCGAAGAGCCAGCGCTGTCCGAAGATGTTTCCGTGTCATGTGGCCGGCATGACTCAACACTGAGGCACACGGAACGCTGTTCCCTTCAACCGAAGTGGTACCTATTTATCTACTTGCAATTTCTTGCTTTCGAACTGCTAGGTTGGCAGGAGCTGGAACTAGAGATAGGAGCTCACTCCGTCATGCGGCACCCAGGTCTCGAACTGCTGAACTACTGACCTTCCACAGCGACTTAACCACTTGATCCACCGCAGCTCCTCTGATATGAAAGGGGACAACAAAATGTTTGGAATATGCACAAAGGTGCTCTGGAGGGGCCACCTCTACGGTGGCAATGCAGGTAAACCCAAGAGGCTGCCTTCTACTGAATCGGACCCTTGATCCGCCCAGGTCAGTCTTGTCTACTCAGACTGGCAGTGGCTCTCTGGGGTCTCAGGCTGAGGTCTTTCCCATCACCTACTGCCTTGGTCCTTTTAAACAGAGATGGAACCTGGGACCTTCTGCGTGCCAAGCAGATGCTCTGCCTCTGAGCCAGGGGACTCTCTCCAACATGCATAGTCAACCTCTGATGGCCTCAGCCTCTATGCCTTGTAGTTGGCCGTCCAGAGGAACTGGTTGGGAACTGGGTGGACCCTCACTGGTCTGATCCAGCAGGGCTCTTCTGAGGTTCTTATCAGGGGAAGTCCTCGGCCTCTGTGCCCTGTTCTTGGCCCTCCAGAGGAACTGGCTGGTCACTGTGAGAGACAGGATGCTGGACTGGATGAACCCTCACTGGTCTGATCCCGCAGGGCTCTTCTGAGGTTCTTCTCAGGGGAAGGTGTTGGGTATTACAAGTTGAAAACACTCAGTATATCTGGGGTTAAATGTTTATGTTACTCACAGGAAGTCACATGTTTCTCATGTAACCAGTGTTCTTTAGATGTAGCAAGCCCGGGAATTTTCTCCCTGATCTAGGAATCTGATTGGGACGAAAGTGTCAAGATGTATTAGCATTTTATGGCTCTCTTCCCGCGTCTGTTTGGTGTTCTGAAGAAGAAGAGTAGCCATAATCTCACCCTTTGTAGAGTAAGGATGTAGCATTTTTGCTCTGTTGTTATTTTCATCCCAGTTACCCTTCCCTATGCTAGAATTTAGTAAAAACTTTATATTTTAATCACACATGGACTCTGAGTCTGAATTATTTTACTCAGGCTCTGCTGGACTATCTTATCTCTGCTAAATACCATTTTTTTCAATATCTCACTTGTTGTTGTTCAGTCGCACAGTTGAGTCCGACTCTTCGCGACCCCATGGACAAGATCACGCCAGGCCCTCCTGTCTTCCGCCGTCCTCTGTACACCATTCAACCTCACTGCCAAAGCGATTAGCTAGACAAGCCCTGGATGAGGCAGTACGTCTTCCCAACTAATTCAATGCAGCAGAGGAACTGGCTGTAACAGACAGGGATTTCGCAGAGAGTTAAAACTGGTTTAATTGGCACATCAATCCCTGATTACGCAGGTCTGGGAGCAGTTGCACACTGCTGCTTCCATGCAGGTGGCAGCGTGGCAGAGGAGACGCTCGCGCAACTCTCGCATATGACAGCATCGGGAGGCCTCGCACCCAAGGCCCCGGAAATATGCGCTGGCCCACCCACGCATTGAGACCTACATTATGAATTTCTGGGCATTCGGGTGCCTGAAAGGGGGGGAAGATATTTTTACTTGTCACTGACAATCTCATAAGAGCCAGTTTGGTGTAGTGGTTGAGTGCGCAGACTCAAATCTGGGAGAACTGGATTTGATTCCCCACACCTCCACTTGCACCTGGCTGGATGACCTTGGGCAAGCCGTCGTTCTGACAAGAGCTGTTCTTGAAAAAAGAGCAGTCTCTGTCAGAGCTCTCTCAGCCCCACCCACTGAGTTCCCTGCTGGCAAACCATGCTCCGACTGTACGCCCCTCCGTGTGTCCTCCCATCCGCTGGCCGGAGAAGGACTGCTCACAGAAGGCATTTAACATCTGCCATCTACGGCCTGCCTGCTCTGAATTACTGCTAATTCATCTTGGTGGCCGTTGGGTCCTCCTCCTCCTCCTCCAGTTTGGTGTAGTGGTTAAAGTACACGGACTCTAATCTGGGAGAACCGGGTTTGATTCCCCACTCCTCCACTTGCACCTGCTGGATGACCTTGGGCAAGCCGTAGTTCTGATAAGAGCTGTTCTTGAAAAGAGAGAAGTTTCTGTTAGAGCTCTCTCAGCCCCACCGACCTCACAGGGTGTCTGTGGTGGGGAGGGGAGGGGAAGGGAAAGGAGTTTGTAAGCCGCTCTGAGACACCTTTGGGTAGTGAAGGGCGGGGTATAAATCCAATCTCTTCTTCTTCTTCATAAGGTCACCAAGTCCAGGGGCAGTAGCGATGGGGATGCTGGGTTTAGGGAGGTGTAAAGCCATTTAAAAGCAGCCGTTTCCTCCAGGGGGACTGGTCTCTGTTGTCGGGAGATTTGTTGTAATTCCAGGAGATCCCCAGGCCACACCTGGAAGTTGGGAACCCTAGCAATCTGGAACGGCATGCTCTGCAAACTTGATGAGCTTCTGTCTTCAGCGCCCTCAATGCAAAGCATATGAAAATCCTGCTGTGTGAAAAATGACAAACTAGTCCTCAACAGTGTTCTCTCTAGGGTGAGCTAGTGTGAGCTTAGGGTTGCCAAATGTACTCACCTGTGCCGGCGGGGGACTTTGTGTTGCCTCCCGGTGCGCGCACACCCAAAAGGAGTCTATGAGCGGCTTACAAACTCCTTCCCCTTCCCCTCCCCACAACAGACACCCTGGGAGGTCGGTGGGGCTGAGAGAGCTCTGACAGAAACGGCTCTTTTTCAAGAGCAGCTCTTGTCAGAACTATGGCTTTCCCAGGGTCATCCAGCAGGTGCAAGTGGAGGAGTGGGGAATCAAACCCGGTTCTCCCAGATTAGAGTCTGGGCACTTAACCTGTCCAGCCCCCCACCAATCTTATTGCCAAATACATTCATCTGGCTTTTTCCCCCTTTGCCACAAACTGCTGGCGGTGCCGGAACAGCCTCCGACTGACCTGAACCCAGTTCTCGGGGGCCATGAAGGGGTGAGGTGGTGAACTCGGGGCAGTGGCCATTGAAGGAGGGGAGATATGTTTGAGTGGAACGTTCTGGACACGGAGCCCCGTGCCAACCTCCTCTGAACGGGCCGTGACCCAGAAAATCAACAGGAGCAGAAGGGAAGGGACAAACTGCTGCCAAACACAAACTAACAAGCTGCTTTTACAATGGGAAGGGGGACGGGGTGGGGGGGTAGAGATACAGCTTGCCAGGACGCTTCAGGAGAGCCAGTTTGGTGTTGTGGTTAAGTGCGCGGACTCTAATCTGGGAGAACTGGGTTTGATTCCCCCACTCCTCCACTTGCACCTGGCTGGACGACCTTGGGCAAGCCATAGTTCTGACAAGAGCTGTCCTTGAAAAGAGCAGTTTCTGTCAAG
>NW_015166023.1:33550-35829 GCF_001447785.1 Gekko japonicus
TACTTTGTGAGCTACTGGTATTAAAGCTGAGAGCGAGCGATTTGGCTGCTGCATAAATCAGTTTGCTCTGGAGCCCTCCTTCCTGAGCTAAGACAAAAAAGGTGTGAGCCAGAGGCTAAAAAACTGCGAGCTAGCTCACACTAACCTGGCTTAGATGGAACACTGCCAAGCACCCGAATGAATTTAGAGTCCATTGGGCACCCTTAAGACCAACAAAAGTTTATTCAAGGTGGGAGTTTTCGTGTGCACTTTTTCAAACAGAGTGGAATGGAAGATGAGGTTCTAAACTTATAGGCAGGGATTTAACAACAAACCGACATGTTAACATGATGATGCTTAAGTTATGCAAAGTGAGAAACTAAACAACAAGTTAAGGTTTAGGTTTTCGCTCTGCATAACTTAAAACATCATCATGTTACATGTTGATTGGCTGTTCGATCCCTGCCCATCAGTTTAGATCCTCATATTCCATTCCAACGTATTTGAAAACGTGTGCCTTGCATATGAAATCTCCTGCCTTGAATAAAACTTTCGTTGGTCTTAAAGGTGCACACTGGAGTCTACATTTGTTCTGCTGCTTTAGACCAATACGGCTGACGACCAATGTTCCCTCTAAGCCGTGGAGTCTCGTGAGCAAAAATTCTACTTTGTGAGCTGATGGCATTAAAGTTGTGAGCAAGTGATTTGGCTGCTGCATAAATCAGTTTGCTCTGGAGCCATCCTTCCTGAGCTAAGACAAAAATGTGTGAGCCGGAGGCTAAAAAACGGTGAGCTAGCTCACACTAACTCAGCTTAGAGGGAACACTGCTGACGACCAGTGCTCCCTCCAAGCTGTGGAGTCTTGTGAGCAAAAATTCTACTTTGTGAGCTACTGGCATTAAAGTTGTGAGCGAGTGATTCGGCTACTGCATAAATTAGTATGCTCTGGTGCCGTCCTTCTTGAGCTAAGGCAAAAAGGTGTGAGCCGGAGGCTAAAAAACTGAGCTAGACTAACTCAGCTTAGAGGGAACACTGCAAAGTTAGAGCCCAAAATATTTATTTACTTACTTCACTTATACCCTGCCTTCCCCCCCCTCCATGGGGTCGCAAAGTAGCTTGCGTTGCTCTGCCCACCCTGCCAGAGCTGAGCTCTGCGGGATCCAACCAGTGGTCCCTCCGGTCCAGCATCCCGTCTCACTCCTGAAATTAAGCCCGGCCTTGGCGTCCAAAGTTGGGCTGTGCAATTATCCTACCGACATGCGTGCTTGCCCACAGCCACGCATGACTTTGCAAATAATACACAGAATCATAGAATCATAGAATGTTAGAGTCGGAAGGGACATTGCAGGTCATCTAGTCCAACCCCCTGCACTCTGCAGGAGCAGAGCCGAAAGAGAGCCCTACAACATACCCAAAAGATGGTCATCCAGCCTCCGCTCAAAAACGTCTAGCGAAGGAGCATCCATCACCTCCTGAGGCAGTCTGTTCCACTGCTCAACCACTCTTACACTTAGGATGTTTTTCCTGATATTTAGCCGGTATCGACTCCCTTCTCATTTCCACCCATTAGATCTAGTCTTGCAATCTGGAGCAAGAGAGAAGAGATCTGCTCCATCTTCTACATGACAGCCCTTCGAATACTTGACAACTGCAATCATGTCCCCTCTAAGTCTTCTCTTTCCCAGGCTAAACATACCCAACTCTTTCAGCCTTTCCTCATAAGACTTGGATTCCAACCCTCTCAGCATCCTGGTTGCCCTCTTCTGGACAAGCTCGAGCTTCTCAACATCCTTCCTAAGGCCTGACCATAGCAGAATAGAGCGGAACTACCACCTCCCGTGATGTGGACACGATGCTTCTCTGTTAATGCATCCTAAGATGGCATTAGCTTTCTTCGCAGTCACATCTCCCCAACCCCTCGATTTTGCACGCTCAAGACAGAAACAAAAGCGGTCACACCAAAGAACCTCTTGCTCAACTGGCGCAGAAACAAAGGGCCAGATCCGGGAAGCCAGGGTACGCACAGGTGGTTGGATACAATGGAAGCAAATCGGCTCCTTGGCTACAGTTATGCAGGAAGCGGGGCTGTGACGCTGAGCATGCCGGCGCTCCGGAGCCAAGACTCGCTCATCTGCGCCATGATTACAAAACCGCTTCCCTCTCACCCAGCCAAAGAATCCGATCGGAGGGAGACAGTTGGGAGCAGAATCTGTCGTTCCAATCTGTCGCCCTGATTAAAGTCGAGGGAAGCAGATTGCGACACGGGGATTTTGCGTTTCTACAACTTTAATGCGACTCCC
>NW_015166024.1:0-2270 GCF_001447785.1 Gekko japonicus
TAGAGTGGAATGACCACCTCCCATGATCTTTTCATGTTTGTCATCCTGGGGACCGTATTTGTACAACAATAAAGCCATTTCTACAATGTGGAGCCAAATCAAAGTGACTATTTGCAGTCCCCAGGAGTTTGCGATCTGTTTAACATATTTTTATTCCACCCTTCCTTAAGGGAACTCAAAGAAGCATGCATAGTTTCCCCCTCCCTTCCTATTTTGGCTTTCACAATAACCCCTTGGGGTAGGTTAGGACGAAAGAAGGTTGTGAAGCCTCATGGCCGAGTGGACTATGAAGCCGGATCTCCTCCATCCTGGTCCAGTCCTCTAACCACTGCACTACACTGCTTCTCCTGCCCAGTGGCATGTGATTAAACAAATGCTATGGCGAGTGGTTTAACAGCCTTGCAGTTTTTCAACACCGTTGAGCCTGTTACAAAGTCAATATCCAGGACATGTAGTCTTAGGGAGACAGAAGATAAGGCCACCCCCCAAAAAACCCCTCATATCTCTACCAGTCAAAACACTCAAAAGTTCTATTCTTCTAATGGTGAAGCTTACTCTGAGCACAGGGGGCATTCAATTGGAAGAATGTGTAGGTGCAATGTACCTTCCATTGGAGGAAAACATGAGTGCATTGGACCTTCCGTTGGAGGAACACATGGATCTTCCACTGAAGGAATGCATGAGCACAAGGAACCTTCCATTGGAAGAACACATGAGTGCAATGGACCTCCCATTGAAGTGAAGAAGAAGTAGAGATTGGATTTATACCCTGCCCTTCACTTGGAGTTTCAGAGCAGCTTACAAGCTCCTTTCCCTTCCCCTCCCCACAACAGATACCCTGTGAGGTAGGTGGGGCTGAGAGAGCTCCGAGAGAACTGCTTGTGGGAGGACAGCTCAGAGAGAACTTGTGACTGACCCAAGGTCACACTTGCAGCTGCATGCAGAGGAGTGGGGAATCAAACCCGGTTCTCCCAGATTCCGTGCTCCTAACCACTACACCACATTGGACCTCCATACATAACAGAACGTCTCGCTGTATGTATATGTATATGCATCCACACGTATCTGTGCAATTCCCTCTTTTCTAGCAGGACCCAGGGCAGCACTCAAATTACAATTGTGAAGAAGTCCTTCTGCTGTGATGTTTCTTTTTAAGCTTTTGGAATATGCATATTCTGCCCTTTCTATTTAAAAATAAGCAAGCAAACACTCCAGGTGGCTATTGCGCAAACGTCTGCCACTCAGGTCAGTTTTTCATGTGTATTGTCGTGTGGTCTGTAGGTGAGGGGGATGTGGAATGGCATGGTCTTGCCCAGTCTCATCACATGTGAGAAGCTAAGCAGGGTCAGTACTTGGAAGGGAGACAACGACCAAGGAGGACTCTGCAAAGAAAAACAATGGCAAACCACCTCTGCTTCTGACTTGACTTGAAAGGCCCCTGTGGTGGAGGTGTTGTTCATTGCAGATATCTCCGAGACCGCAGCCCGTCGCCTCCTTGTGTTTCATATGTCTTGATGTCGAACAGATTTCGAGCTGTGGTTTTTGTCAGCTTCAGCTGGTGCCTCAGCTGTGTCCTTTCCTGGGTTAGTCAGTTCTAGCCGTAGTTATCCATACCTTAGTTACATCTAGACTGGACTGCTGCAATGTGTTCTTCTTGGGGCTCCCCTTGAAGAGTGTTTGGAGCCTGCAGCTGGCACAGAACACAGCAGCTAGACTGCAGGTTGGGGGCAGTGATTGGGAGCATGATTGGGATGCTGAGAACAGGCTTGTCAGACACCCAGTCTGGGCGGGAGGTTCCTCGATATTCAGGAATTCCACCTGCTGGGGGCCAAGCTCGGCCACCCATGGCCACCCCTCTCCCGTCTCTCCAGAGTCATTTAAAAGGCCCTCCAGCTGATCCGTAGCCTGTCGATCAGCTGGAGGGTTGATAAAATTAAAATAAAATAAAATTAAATTAAAATAAAAAGTAACATAAAATAAAACAATGGATCATAGCTTAAGGCAGCCTTTGAAATCCCCTCTCTGTTTTCAAAGTGTAAATGGGGTGAAACCATGTCCTGCCCCCATAGCTTTTAAATTATTATTTTCCCTTCATTTGTACTCCACCTGTGCCCCCAATGGAGACCCAAACAGTTCATGCCTTTCTCCTGTCCTCCATTTTATCTTCACAATGGCCCTGTGAGGTAGGTTATACTGGGAAAGAAGGACGGGCCCAAGGACACCCAGCAAGCTTCCACGGCGGAATGGGGATTTGAACACAGATCCTAGTC
>NW_015166024.1:3497-5472 GCF_001447785.1 Gekko japonicus
TTCAGCAGGGTTTTGCATTTAGATTGATTTGTGTTGGAAATGATAGTTTCTATAATGCATCTACTACTCTACCAAAGTCTCTTTTCATCATATTGGCCTTCATAGAGTGATATGTTTACTATATCAATTTGACACTAGTGGGAGGAACCTGCTATTATTTATTAGTTGGGTCACGCCATCACTGCATATAGAACATTACAGGATAGCAAGCATTTGCCCCAAGGAGCCTACAGCCTACAACTGTGAAGCTACTCCTTCAGCTGACAATCCCTCACTCAGGTGGTAGACAATTTTGTCATCATCTGAGGTTCTATTTGCTTTATGAAAGTATAACAGTACCATAATCCCTTCTGCCTACACAGAAATGCAAGCAGATGTGATTATTTAAAGGCATATATACCTATATATATGGTGCTATCTTTCATTATCTACATTTCCAACCACAATCTCTCTCTTCTCTGCCCATCTGGAATATCTCATTTTTATGTCTATGTCTTTTATGTCTTCAGAAATATAATACTTTGCATTTATATGATGCCATTTATCCTACAGCACCAATGTACCTTTCCTTGGTTGATGACAGTGATGTTTTAGCACTGCCATTGCTTAAAAGTGGAGCACAGCGGCCTAGAAGAACAACAGAAATGTCATCTGTTCACAGCACCCAACTATGACCTAGGGGGAATTCTTCAAGGTTATTATTATTTTGTTCTGTGAAATGTTTAAATAGACTTGTATTAAACACAGAAAAAAGGTAGTAATAATTACATCAACTCTGTGTATTTTTGGACCAGAGGTATAAATGAAAGATGTACAGTTTATCCTACAGTCAACCTGAGTTTAAAATGCGGATTTCAGCTCTTTTATTAATGTTTCTTCCCCTCCCCTCCCTGTGGCACAGACCTTGATGGCCATGCATATTGTGACAAGAACATAAGAACATAAGAAAAGCCATGTTGGATCAGGCCAATGGCCCATCCCGTCCAACATCCTATGCCACACAGTGGCCAAAACCCAGGTGCCATCAGGAGGTCCTCCAGCAGTGCCAGAACTCCAGAAGCCCTCCCAGTCATGCCCCCCAAGCACTAAGAATACAGAGCATCACTGGGTTTGATTCCCCACTCCTCCACTTACACCAGCTGGATGACCTTGGGCAAGCCATAGTTCTGTCAGAGCTGTTCTTGAAAGAGCTCTCTCAGCCTCACCTACCTCACATGATGTCTGTTGTGGGGGGGGGAAGGGAAAGGAGTTTGTCAGCCACTCTGAAACTCCGAGTGAAGACCGGGGTATAAATCCCTCCTCCTCCTCCTCCTCCTCCTGGAGCCTTTTTCCCAGTCACAGTGGGCAATGAGTACAGCTGGGAGTACTGTGGAGTGCATGCAAATGAGTAAGGGGGTCTACCACAGTGGGCCCTGTCTGAACCCCAGGACCTTGTAACCTTCCCCACCTTTGAGTGTTTTGACACTGGCCATGCCTTCAGGCCTTTCAAATGGTTCCTGTTTGAAAAGATATCCGGCAATCTCCCCCCCCATCCAATCACAGTGTTTACTTGTATCCGGAGCAGGTGTCCTGGCAGTAACATGCCAAAGGCCCTGGGGAATAGTCAAATGTAGTTTTTGATTTGTTTTGAAACATTGATCTCCCGTTTTTCTGCCCTCACAATGGCTACGAAAGGTCCAAGGTCGATTCAGGCTGAGCAATAGGCTATGTGCATGGACTGGAGCAGCTGGGGATATAAGAAGAGCCCTGCTGGATCAGAGCAGTGGTCCATCTAGTCCAGCATCCAGTCTCACACAGTATTCCTTTTTATTTATTTATTTATCAAATTTATACCCTGCCCTCCCCGCTGAAGCAGGCTCAGAAGCCAACAAGTTCCTCTGGAAGGCCAAACGACAGGACGTTGAGGCCGAGGCCTTCAAAGAACATCAGAAGAGCCCTGCTGGATCAGACCAAGTTTTACAATCATCTTAGCCCA
>NW_015166024.1:5655-14182 GCF_001447785.1 Gekko japonicus
ATAAAGTCCTTTTGGGGTTAATAATCCTTCTATGGCACTGTCCAGATAAGTCCTAAAAATTTAAGATGTTTTCCCTTTTTTCTCTCTTAAGTTGTACTTTGGACCTCCGGCTGCTCCTTTTACTCCTTCTTCTTTCACCTCTCCTTCCGAGCTGCTGTCATCTTTGCTTCTTCCCGGAATCCACTCTGCGAGTTCTGCCTCTTCTTCTGTATTGGCATGCTTTCTCAAAAATTCTTGTGCCTTCAAGATAGAGTCAATCCTTTCTCTTTTCTCTTTAAACTTACAGACCAGTCCTTCTGGCGTTAACCACCTGTAACTAATTTGGCGTTTTTGTAAGAACAAAGTCAATCCTTTATATTCTTTTCTTTTCATTCTAATTTCAAATGGAATGTCTTTCAAGACTCGAACTGGTTGTTCTGCAATTTTCAAGGGTGTTGCTGAAACTGATTTTAAAATTTGATCCCGGAGATTTTGCTTGGTAAATTTCACTACCACTTCTGCCGGCAGCTTATTCTTCTTTGTATAGTTGGAATAGGCTCTATAAGCCAGATCCATCTCTTCTTTTATTTTTCCCGCTTCGCTGCCGATCCGTGGTGCCAATGCTGTTGCCAAAATATCTCTGAGGTCTTCCTCTTCTTTCAATCCTTGAAATCGTAGAATCAAGTTTGATTTTTCCATTTGAAGCATTAATAATTTATTTTCCTGCTTCATCTGTTGTTTTTCCACTTTAACAACTTTCTTCTTTACATTCTGAATTTCTTCCGTTGGCGCCAGACACTTCTTTGCAATTTCATCTACCTTGTCAGCAGATTGAGAGACATTTTTTGTCCAACATCTTTGTTCAGAAGAAGATCTTCCTTCGAAACAGCAAGACATTCCGGAGATCACCGTCAATATATTTTTCTATGATTATGTATATTATTTTTGTTCACTTTTCTATGATTCTTTAAAGACATATATTATGCATCATTTTTTTACAGTTTTTCTTCTTCTCCATATTATCACACAGTGGCCAACCAGTTCCTCTGGACAGCCAACAACAGTGCATAGAAGCTAACACTTTCCCCTGATAAGAACATGAGAAGAGCTCTGCTGGATTAGACCAGTGGTCCATCTAGTCCAGCATCCTGTCTCACACAGAGGCCAAACAGTTCCTCTGGAGGGCCAACAACAGTGCATAGAGGCCGAGGCCTTCTCCTGATAAGAACATGAAAAGAGCCCTGCTGGATCAGACCAGGGGTCCATCTCGTCCAGCATCCTGTTTCACACAGTGACCAACCAGTTCCCCTGGAGGGCCAACAACAGTGCATAGAGGCCAAGGCCTTCCCCTGATAAGAATATGAGAAGAGCCCTGCTGGATCAGACCCATGGTCCATCTAGTTCAGCATCCTGTCTCACATGGTGGCCAACCAGTTGCTCTGTAGGGCCAACAACAGTGCATAGAGGCCGAGGCCTTCCCCTAATAAGAACATGAGAAGAGCCCTGCTGGATCAGACCAGGGGTCCATCTCGTCCAGCATCCTGTCTCACACAGCGTCCAACCAGTTCCTCTGGATGGCCAAAGACAGGGCCTAGAGGCCGAGGCCTTCCTCGGATGTCGCCTCCAGGCTCTGGCATCCAGACGTTGACTGCGTCTGAGCATGGAATCGCATCCTCTTCCTAAATCAATGCTCTATCTTCCCTGGCTCTCTTTTTTAAAAGAAATTCACACTTTGACAGAAACACCAAGCTGTCGGGAGTCGCCACTCTCAACGTGAACCTCTCTACCTTACCATCTCCGAGTGCTCTCCATAACAACTGGGCGAGGGGGACCTCTGCATTCTCTCGCTTCTCATTAGTGTAGCGGGAAATATGTGCTCTTTTCTGTCATTCCACTCATTAAGGCAGAGGGACATTGTGGGGGATAATTGAGAGAGGGGGGGAAGAATTACTTCAGGGCACTCTTTTCTGCTCCCCTAACTAGCTGTTCCCTTAGCAAAGAGGAAGGAACAAAGGAACAGCACCACTGTGGCTTTATTGACTTGTTAGTTCTAAATGGCTGGTGCATTTGGCGCTTATTTCTCTCCAAGGTGTTCACAAAACCTAGGAAGGGAATGCATTAAGAGCCGGGGTGGCGTTCAAAGAGAAACTACAAAGTGATTTAGTTGCATCCTGTGCGTGATGACAGCAGAGAAAGGGATCGTGTTGGGACCAGCTTAGTTGAGGCTGAGCCAAAATGCTTCAAGAACGCCTGTTGGTATTCACAGGTCAGTGCTTTCAGTTGCCCGGGGCCTTGGCTCATGAAGTAGATACCATGGTAGATGGGAAAGTGCACCCCTAGGGCAGGGACAGCCAACTGTTGGTTCCTGGGCGACAACTGCCCCGCAGTTACTCGATCCCCTCCAACCTGATATGTTAGACAAGGTAAAACTGCATCTCCCAGGCAGGTGTTACTTCAACAGAGACATAAGAACAAAAGAACATGAGAAGAGTGCGGCTGGATCAGAGCAATGATCCATCTAGTCCAGGATCCTGTCTCACACAGGGGCCAACCAGTTCCTCTGGAGGGCCAACAACAGGGCATAGAGGCCGAGGCCTTCCCCTGATAAGAACATCAGAAGCGCCCAGCTGGATCAGACCAGTGGTCCATCTAGTCCAGCATCTTATCTCACACAGTGACCGACCAGTTCCTCTGAAGGGCTAACAACAGTGCATAGAGGTCGAAGCCTTCCCTAGATAAGAACATGAGGAGAGCCCTGCTGGATCAGACCAATGGTCCTTCTAGTCCAGCATCCTGTTTCACACAGTGGCCAACCAGTTCCTCTGGAGGGCCAACAGGGTGTAGAGGACTTCCCTGAATAAGAACATGAGAAGAGCCCTGCTGGATCTGACCAATGTTCATCTAGTCCAGCATCCTTTCTCACACAGTGGCCAACCAGTTGTTCTGGACAGCCAACAACAGTGCATAGAAGCTAAGGCTTTCGCCTGATAAGAACATCAGAAGAGCCCTGCTGGATCAGACCAGTAGTCCAGCATCTTATCTCACACAGTGACTGACCAGTTCCTCTGGAGGGCCAACAGGGTGTAGAGGCTGAGGACTTACCTGGATAAGAACATGAGAAAAGTTTTGCTGGATCCGACCAATGTTCATCTAGTCCAGCATCCTTTCTCACACAGTGGTCAACCAGTTCCTCTGGAGGAGGCCAACAACAGGGCATAGAGGCTGAGGCCTTCCCGTGGTCACTTGGCTCTGGGATTCAGAGGCTTAGGTTCCCCTCAGTCCCCATAGATAATATCCATCGATGGACTTATCCTCTATAAATTTATCCAATCCCCTTTGATAGCTGATTATTCCTATGGCCATCACTACATCACCTGGCAGTGAATTTCACATTTTAATCACTCTCTGTGTAAAGTGGTCTTTCCTTTTGTCTGTCCTGAACCTACTGAGCCAGTTTGGTGTAGTGGTTAAGTGCGCTGACTCTAATCTGGGAGAACCGGGTTTAATTCCCCACTCCTGGAAGCCGTAGTTCTGGCACAGCTATTCTCGAAAAAGAGCCGTTTCTGTCAGAGCTCTCTCAGCCCCACCGACCTCACAGGGTATCTGTTGGGAGGAGGGGAAGGGGAAGGGATTTGTAAGCCACTCTGAGACTCCAAGTGAAGAGCAGGGTATAAATCCAATCTCCTCCTCCTCCTCCTCCTCTTCATCTTCGTCATCGTCTTCTTCGTCGTCGTCTTCTTCATTGTCGTCTTCTTCATTGTCGTCTTCTTCGTCGCCTTCTTCGTCATCTTCTTCTTCGTCATCTTCATCGTCTTCTTTTTCATCGTCGCCTTCGTCGCCTTCGTCGCCTTCTTCGTCTTCTTCTTCGTCTTCGTCTTCATCTTCTTCTCATCAGTTCCATTGGATGCCCTCGAGTTCTAGTCTTTTGGAACAGGCAGATGTAGTTCTGTTTGTTTGCTCTCTCCACCCTGTACATAATTTTATAAACCTCTATCATGTCATCCCTTAGTCGTCTCTTCTCCAAACTGAAAAGCCCCAGGCTCTTCAGCCTTTCCTCATAGGGAAGGGGCTCCAACCCCTGAATCATCCTGGTTGTCCTCCTCTGTACTGAGAGAAACAACAGGCCACCACCTGGGGAAGGAAACCTGAATCTCTGTTGGCTGCTGGGTGGTTTGGCCTCTCATTTCCTCAAGGGAGGGACATCTGCTAGCCAAGAGAGAATAATAATATTATTATTATAATAACTTTCAGTTTATTGATCGCTCAATCTGGCAGAGCTGCTGGCTCTGAGTGATTTACAGTTACACGGTTTCACACAAGGGGCTAACAATTTCATAGGGGGATAAGGGAGGACAACATATAATTCTTTAAATTACACACATTTGCAGCCGACGGGGATTTTTGTTCAGCTGTAGGCTTCAGACGTGTTCTGGACAGCATTCATTTCAGCTTGGCTTGATGACGTTGGTTCTTCCTGGGCTGCTTTGAGTTGCAGCGCCACACTGCCACCGCCTGGCTGGATTGGCCCATTACAGGCTTCTTAATGCCGAAGAGGTCTTTTTTCCAGATTTCCGAGCTTACGAGCTGGACAATCCATTCGCTGGCTAACACCTCCCCAATGGGGGTTTAGTGTGCCCACCCTCTTTAAGGAGTGGTACCCATTTTATCTACTCGCCAAAGCTTTCAAACCGCTTGGTGGATAGCGAGCTGGGGACAAAGCTGGTAGCTCACACCAGAGCAGGCTAGAACTGACAGCAACTCTGTTCAGTTCAGATGTTAACCAGAGGATAAATCCTCTGTGCCACCTGGCAAGACACCTGGGAAGTTTTTCAGTGTGGGGACACTGAAGCTCTCTCAGTCAATGATGTTGTAGGGGCTGCGGGTCCCATGTTGAATCAATTGACCATCTTTGTGTCCAATAATAATTTTTTAAAAAGTTTTGGTTTAATAATTTACTTTTGAGGTGCCCTTCAGATGACTGTGGTTCTTTGCAGCATACTGTGCATAGACATGCATGTGTCCCTGCTTGCACACACATCTGGATAAACATTTTCCCGACTCCTTGGGATTGTATTTTCATGGGTCTCTCCCTTCTTGCTGTAGCTGTGGTGACTTCTTTGAATCCCCATACATCCACATGCAGCTGCCACTCTTTGCTTCCAGACTGGTCGACGTATGGCAGTCCCTTTCTCGAATAAGGCCTGTGTTGGTTGCTAGACATGAAAATAGGTCTGAGATGAGGATAAGGATTGTAGTGGCCGCTGATGCCACCAAGCCACTGATGCAACCCTAATGTGGGGAAATGAATGGCAGATCCTGTGCTTTGGAAATCTGGGAAGTCTTTTCCCTGGTTGATGTTCCACAAAAGTTGCAAAATGTTTTTTTTAATTTCACTGGGCGCTTCAAGTGTAACATTATACAAAAGTGCATTCTGATGTTACGTTTACATGCAAACCAGCTTTTGTCCGTCTGTCTGCTGTGGATCCCTTTTGTACGTCGGAGAAACGGTATGATGTTTTATTGGAAAATGAACAAATAGGTACACTCACAAAAGCAGTGTTGGAGTCCCCAACCAAAGGTGTTCATATATCTGAGGATGCAGAGAGAGAGAGAGAGAGAGAGAGAGGGAGGGACGGAGGGAGGGAGAATGTGAGCGTCTTTCCTGAGCCAGTATCGATTTCCACCATAGAACTCATTTCATACCGTGTCCCAAAAATTAAATGATCTATTTAGTTCCAATACAGCCCAGGACTCTAATTGGATTTTTTGAGCCTGTAATTTATGTAATATTAATGGATACTTTCAGAAAGCCACTAATTAACGGCTGACCTTTGTTTTTTTCCCCTCTGTATTTTTTAAAGAACGGACCCATGCGGTACAATCAAAAAGAGGATAGCCACAACCTTTCATTTCCCCCCACTTCTCTCTCCCCAAGAAGGGTGCGTTTTTAATTAGTAGAAACCGGAACATATCGGGGCTATTTTGGAGAGTGCCAAAGTGACATTATCTATCTGATCACCTTCTGCCTTTTTAAAAAAGACTAAATAATTTAAAATGCTATTTGGAGGGGGGGGATGTATTTTCAGTGAGAAAGGCAGGGCTGTAGGTGATGGATTAAAAGCTTCATATAACCACCACCACCACCACCCCCGGATTTTATAAGCTATCGCCGAATGGATTCAGAGTAAAACAGATTACATTTTGTTTCTCTTTCTTTATGTGGTGAGATTTCTTCATTTTGTGCTGTTTTCTTAACAGCCTGCAAAATAAATATATACAGCATCATTTCAATGCTTTATGAAAAGCCAAAGGAAGACACAGGGCTGCCATCTGAGAGCTTCATGAGGGGGAAACAATCATCAACTTGAGAACTATATTATTCCTCGCTCTTATTTCAAGGTTACTCCCCTTGCTGAAGGAATTCCTGGTTTGACTCAGGCTACACAGAGGGCATAAGTAGGAGAACCCATTCATGCCATGGATGCTTGCTGGGTAACTTAGAATCATAGAATCGTAGAATCATAGAATGTTAGAGTTGGAAGGGACCTTGCAGATCATTTAGTCCAACCCCCTGCACTCTGCAGGAGCACAGCCGAAAGATAGCCCTGCAACATCCCCGGAAGATGGTTGTCCAGCCTCCGCTTGAAACCGTCCAGAGAAGGAGCACACACCACCTCCCGAGGCAGTCTGTTCCACTGCTCAACCACTCTGACAGTTAGGAAGTCTCTCCTGAAATTTAGCCAGTAACGACTCCCTTGAAATTTCCACCCATTAGATCTACTCTTGCAATCCGGAGCAAGAGAGAATAGATCTTCTACATGACAGCCCTTCAAATACTTGAAGACTGTCCCCTCTAAGCCTTCTCTTTCCCAGGCTAAACATACCCAACTCTTTCAGCCTTTCCTTATAAGACTTGGATTCTAAGTATGGGAAGAGGTGGTCCCTTAGAAATGTTGATCCCAGGCCATATTAGGCTTTAAAGGTCAAAACCAGCACCTTGAAGTGAATCTGGTACTCAGCTGGCAAAAAATGCAGTGGGTGGAGCATGTGCCTAACGTGAACCCACACAGGCTAAAGAAGGGGGACAACCCCTGCTTTAAATAAATACAAGAGAGAACAGATCTGCTCCATCTTCTACATGACAGCTCTTCAAATAATTGAAGACTGCAATCATGTCCCCTCGAAACCTTCTCTTTCCCAGGCTAAACAGACCCAACTCATACTCTCTATGCCTAACCTACCTCACAGGGTTATTGTGAGGATAAAATGGAGAATGATGTAGGTGGGGATGGGGAAAAAATGTGGGTTATGAATGGATAAAATAAAGTGATATAAATAAATAAAGTAGGCATAGTTAGGCACCTACGGGGAAGGAAAAGGGTTCCATGGTTTTTCAAGAAGTGTAGAATGACAATGTTTCAGCACCATTGACAGAATCCGAGGGAGGAGGCAGACCTTGCTCCATGGCTGATCAGGAGCATGTTGGACTCTGAGATATCACTGGAAGGAAGGCCCTTTCTGCACTCTCCTTTTAATCCCCCATTCAGTGGAAAAAAATGTGGGGTATGAATGGATAAAATAAAATGATATAAATAAATAAAGTAGGCATATTTAGGTACCTACGGGGAAGGAAAAGGGTTCCATGGTTTTTCAAGAAGTGTAGAATGACAATGTTTCAGCACCATTGACAGAATCCGAGGGAGGAGGCAGACCTTGCTCCATGGCTGATCAGGAGCATGTTGGACTCTGAGATATCACTGGAAGGAAGGCCCTTTCTGCACTCTCCTTTTAATCCGTGTTCACCTCAGTGACCTCCAAGCAATTCTGCACTTAAATCAAATTCAACCTTCTTTTTAATCCAGGTCCCACCCCCCCCTTCTGCACTAAAATCAAATTCAGCCTTCTTTTTATTCTGCCCCCCCCCCCGGTTCTGCATTACATTCCCTCCCTTCAGTGGTCAGCCTGTCTTGCTGTTGGACTTAAATTGCCTTAACTTGAACACTGAGAAAATCCGGACTGGCAGGCAAATGCAGAAAGGACTAAACTGTTTGATTTCAGCCTTGCCTCTCTGCGAACAAAAATGGTGTCATCTCTGCAGCTGCCATGGACTGGGGGCAGCAAGAATGTCATTCCACAGAATGGGTAAAACAGAATTGTTCAGGAGGGCATTTTTATAACAGGAATAGGGCTGTGGTCAATTGGAACTGTCCAGAAAGCCACTTTGGGCCTTTCCACATTCTCATTTCTCTGCTTGCATGTTCCTGTTGCTTTAGGGAGAGCCAGTTTGGTGTAGTGGTTAAGTGCGCGGACTCTAATCTGGGAGAACCGAGTTTGATTCCCCACTCCTCCACTTGCACCTGCTGATGTGACCTTGGGTCAGTCACAAGCTCTGGCACAGCTGACCTTGAAAAAGAGCAGTTTGTGTCAGAGTTCTCTCAGCCCCACCCACCTCACAGGGTGTCTGTTGTGGGGAGGGGAAGGGAAAGGAGTTTGTAAGCCGCTCTGAGACTCCAAGTGAAGGGCGGGGTATAAATCCAATCTCCTCCTC
>NW_015166024.1:14249-19766 GCF_001447785.1 Gekko japonicus
ACCCCCTGCACAAAGGAGAAAATCCACAAATACCCCCCCCCCCCGTCCACACCTAGAAGATGATAAAAAAACCTCCCGGATCCCCAGCCAAACTGGCCTGGAGAAAAATGGCTTCCTGACCCCAAAATGGCAATCAGCATTTCCCTGGGCATGTAAGAAAGGGCCATGGGAACTAAGCACTCAGGCAACCCTTCCTGCCCTCCCTCTCATGATCTGCTTTGTTGTTGTCGTTTCTGTTCTGCGAGTGTTTTGCTCCTTCTAGTGATCAGCTTGATATTGCATCAATTTACATCTGGCATATCTTCCTGAAGTTTTAAACGACAGGTCTTTAGGCCAGACGTAAATTAAAAGTGCTATTAAACCAACCGCTAGAGGGACAAAACACATGTGGAACAGGAAAAAACCCACCGCGTATTACCATGGTTCTGCGGTATTCATAAGTCAGTCATGACTCAATGGCACCTGATTAATTAGGCTAGCCCAAGCTCATCAGATCTTGGAAGATAAGCAGGGTTGTCCCTGGTTAGTACCGGGATGAAAGAATACCAAAGAATGTCAGGGTCATTCCCGAGAGGCAAGCAATGGTAAGCCACCTTTGTTAGTCTCTTGCCTTGGAAACCCTACAGGGTTGCCGTGAGCAGGGGTCATTTCCTGCAGGAGTGCACAGGAGCGGAGCTCCGGCAGTAAAGAGCCCAGGGGGTGGGCACATGCAACAAGCCTCACCCCCTGCTCCCAGCAGCCCTCAGTCAGAGCAAGAAGCAGCCAGGTAAGTTGTAGAGGCCCCCCCCCCGCCCCCCGGTCCAAAACAGTCCAGGGGCAATTTAAGACCAAGTTTTATTCAGGGACAAGCTCTCCCTCCTCTGCGAGGACAGATCTGCACGTTCCCCCCCCCCAATATCTAGCAATTCAAAACACTCCAGTGAAGCCTGAGCGGTGGGTGTTGCCTTCTGACACACTTCCGATGATGTCAGGGGCAATGTTCCCTCTAAGCTGTGGGGTCTTGTGAGCAAAAGTTCTACTTTGTGAGCTACTGGCATTAACGTTGTGAGCAACCAATTTGGCTACTGCATAACTTAGTTTGCTCTGGAGCCATCCTTCCTGAGCTAAGGCAAAAATGTGTGAGCCAGAGGCTAAAAAACTGTGAGCTAGCTCACACTGACTCAGCTTAGAGGGAACACTGGTCAGGGGGTGTGGCATATGCAAATGAGTTATGCTAATGAGTTATGATAATGAACTCCTATACCTCTTTTTCCATGAAATGACCCCTGGCCATGAGTCCGCTGCGACTTGATGGCACTTTGCACATGCACACAGAGCATCGAGCCCCTTCCTGCCCCAGTATCCTCATGTTTGAGTTTTTGAATAGAGGAGGGGGCAACAACGGCCCCTAACTTCAAAAGCTGGAAGTGGAATTGGAGCTGTTGTTGCTTACTCCCTCGTTTCCTTGTGCCTGTCGAGATCGACAATGGCGAGAGGAGGGATTGCGAAGGAGAGCTAGGGTGGCCAACTGTGGGTCAGGACATTCCTGGAGACTTGGAGGTGGTGCTTGGGGGAGAGTGGGGTTTGGGAAGAGGAGGGACCTCAGCAGGGTATAATACCATAGAGTTTCCCTTCTAAAGAAGCCATTTTCTCCAGGGAAATTGATGTCTGTTGTCAGTTGTACTCCCAGCAGGTCTCTAGACACCACCTGGAGGCTGGAAACCCTAGAAACATTATGTAAAGTGGTGCTGTGCTGGGTCTAGGTTTGGTGGGGACTTGGGCAGAATGCTCCCTGCATATAAGAACATAAGAGAAGCCAGTGCTGTAAGATAACAGAGTCATCTAGAATTTTTTCTTTATGCACTGAGGATATCATTTGTTTTCCAGACTGCCACCCTATCCTCCAATCCCAGGAAACAGTTGAGAGAAGTATGCCAAGTGGCACCTACTTTGGTGGTCTGCAAATCTGAACTCCTTTATCGATTTTACTTGAAACAAGGGGCAGGGTCTTTGGATTTGAGGGAGTACTAGGCACTGTGCAAATTTGGTGCCATTATCATTTAAAATTGCTACCCCAGAACCTCTGATTGGTTCCCCCATTGAAAACGGTGGTCTCAAAATTCTGGGAATTTCAAACTGGGATTGTCTTACTCAAAAATCAGGAATAAATGGTAAAGGTGTTTTCAAGCAGAGGCTGGATGACCATCTTTCAAGTATGTTGTAGGGCTATATTTCGGCTATGCTCCTGCAGAGTGCAGGGGGTCGGACTAGATGACCTGCAAGGTCCCTTCCAACTCTAACATTCTATGATTCTATGATTCCCCAAATCCCAGGTCTAAAATCACAATGATCTTTCCCCCCTCCGAACACGCCCCTACTTGTAGCCTGCGGCCTAACAGCTTGCAGTCCATTGGGTTGTAAAAGCATTGTGGACGTGGGTAAGAAAATCACCGGCTGCACTTCTGCAGTGAAAGCACTGAAATGCCTTGGGTGGGATTCAGAAACCCCCCAAATTGCCAGCAATGTTCAGGAATTAACAGGTCTCGGAATAACGATTCACAAAAGCCAGGTGGGCTGTTGAGAGTTGGGATTAATCCCTGAGCGGTTTTATACTGGCTCGGAGCAGGCAACACCGGCGCCTAGTTACACATCAGATTGATTGGGAAGCTTTATTGTTTTATAAGTCTCTGCTTGGTCTGTTACCAAGTCACATTAACAATCTGTTAATGGCTTTCATTATTCCCAATGCATGCACAATAGGTATGTACGACCTGGAAATGTTCCTTAGAGGAACAGAGAAGAATGGCGATAATTGCATGGATCTGTTCCTCTGGTGACATTTTCCCGACGACGGCAGCCTAGCCCGCCACTCCGAGTGATTTCTAAACATACGCTTTTTTTACCCAGATATCCAAAACTGTAAACACAAATCTGTTCTTCTAAAGAATTACCCAAAACACCCCCTGAACAAATCCATTGGCTTTGTGTGGGTGCAGGTGTGTGTGTTTGGGTGTTTACCATCATCAGAAGCAAGCATTCTTATTTTTCTTTGATTCTCCTGATTTCCTGGGCAATGTCATGTCTCTGATTGGCTTTTTGCAAGGCATCAGTGTGTGTGTGTGTGTGTGTGTGTGTCAGTTACTGTAAGATTACAGAGTCATCTAGAATTTTTTCTTTATGCACTGAGGCTATCATTTGTTTTCCAGGCTGCCACCCTATCCTTCAATCCCAGGAAACAGTGGAGAGAAGTATGCCAAGTGGCACCTACTTTGGTGCTCTGCAAATCTGAACTCCTTTATCGATTCTACTTGAAACAAGGGGCAGGGGCTTTGGATTTGAGGGAGTACTAGGCACTATGCAAATTTGGTGCCATTATCATTTAAAATTGCTACCCCAGAACGTCTGATTGGTTCCCCCATTGAAAATGGTGGTCTCAAAATTCTGGAAGCCAATAACCCCCACAGATTTGAATTTCAAACTGGGATTGTCTTAGTCGAAAATCAGGAATAAATGGTAAAGGTGTTTTCAAGCGAAGGCTGGATGACCATCTTTCGAGTATGTTGTAGGGCTATATTTCGGCTATGCTCCTGCAGAGTGCAGGGGGTTGGACTAGATGACCTGCAAGGTCCCTTCCAACTCTAACATTCTATGATTCCCCAAATCCCAGATCTAAAATCACAATGATCTTTTCCCCCTCCGAACACGCCCCTACTTGTAGCCTGCGGCCTAACAGCTTGCAGTCCATTGGGTTGTAAAAGCATTGTGGACGTGGGTAAGAAAATCGCCGGCTGCACTTCTGCAGTGAAAGCACTGAAATGCCTTGGGTGGGATTCAGAAACCCCCCAAATTGCCAGCAATGTTCAGGAATTAACAGGTCTCGGAATAACGATTCACAAAAGCCAGGTGGGCTGTTGAGAGTTGGGATTAATCCCTGAGCGGTTTTATACTGGCTCGGAGCAGGCAACACCGGCGCCTAGTTACACATCAGATTGATTGGGAAGCTTTATTGTTTTATAAGTCTCTGCTTGGTCTGTTACCAAGTCACATTAACAATCTGTTAATGGCTTTCATTATTCCCAATGCATGCACAATAGGTATGTACGACCTGGAAATGTTCCTTAGAGGAACAGAGAAGAATGGCGATAATTGCATGGATCTGTTCCTCTGGTGACATTTTCCCGACGACGGCAGCCTAGCCCGCCACTCCGAGTGATTTCTAAACATCCGCTTCCAATCTGGGGACTCAGAGCAGCTCATAAACAGAAAAAGAAATGTCAGAGTACCCAGCAACAGATTGTGGGAGCGGAGAGACCCAATTCATTCATAGCAACCTTTTTTAAAGTTTTGACATGTAAAGAGAAGGCAACAGGGGAAGGGTGGGAATGGGACAGAACTTTCAAAGTGTTAATAGAGAGCAGGTCATAGAATCATAGAATGTTAGCATTGGAAGGGACCTTGCAGGTCATCTAGTCCAACCCCCTGCACTCTGCAGGAGCATAGCCGAAAGATAGCCCTACAACATACCCAAAAGATGGCCGTCCAGCCTCCGCTTGGAAACGTCCAGTGAAGGAGCATCCACCACCTCCCGAGGCAGACTGTTCCACTGCTCAACCACTCTGACAGTCAGGAAGTTTCTCCTGACATTTAGCCAGTAGATTGGTGGCCGTGGAGTCAAACACAGCCCACCAAATATGCGGGGTGACCTGACAGCGACAAATCACAGTGGTGCTTATCTCCCTATGTGTGCTAAGTCACTCAGTTCTCACTAATACCCAGAATTAAACTTTGGCCCCGGTCACACGGGCCGGATATCACCGGCGGGGAGGCGTGGCTAAATGCCCCGGAGGAAACTAACCTGTGGCTGCCCGAGCACACGTCCGGTCGAGGTCTCATGGTTTGGGGGAAATGCCGATCAGACAGGTATCCTACAGTGCGGCACAGAAGCTGCACCGCGTGATCGCACTGGCAATCACTCTTTGTGCGCATGCGCTGTTGTGTGCTGTTGCGCAACTTGCTGAGACAAACAGCGCCGGGCGCCGGATGCCACTAAGTCCACCGGGAATGCAATCAGACGCCCGCCCTTGGCTCGCGGTTTTAGGAAACTAGTACCTCGTAGGTACTAGTTTTTATTTCCGCACCTTCGGTGGGGAGCCACAGGTTCGCCACGGGAGCTTCCCAGAGGTTGGGCTGAGATCACCCCTGGAAAATCCACGGGACTCCCGTGCCTCTCCTGTGGCAACTTTGCCGTGTGATCGGGGCTTTTGTTGGTCTTAAAGGTGGTGCTGGCCTCAAACTTAGTTTTCACATCTGCCGTTAGCTTTCATTATCTGTATGCTGGTTTGCAGCTAGTCACAGACCTTAAAGGTAAAGGTTTCCCTTGCTCAAAAGCCAGTCGGATCTGACTCTAGGGGGCGGTGCTCATCTCCATTTCCAAGCCGAAGAGCCAGTGTTTTCCAATGACTTCTCCATGGTCATGTGGCCAGCATGACTAAACGCCGAGGCGCAAAGAACGCTGTTATCTTCCCACCGAAGCGGTAC